>NC_057814.1:438026950-438179546 GCF_018294505.1 Triticum aestivum
GGTGGAGTACCGCGCGGTGGAGGCTGGATGAACAGGAGCCCGTGGAGGCTGGAGGAGGTCGACGGTAGCCCGTGGAGGCTGGAGGAGGTCGACGGTAGCCCGTGGAGGCTGGAGGAGGTCGACGGTGGAGATGAACAGTATCCCATGGAGTCCCGTTTTGCGGTACGCCACACCCCTCCCGATGAACAGGACCCCCGTTTCGACCGTAGGAGGTCCGTTTCGTCCGTTTTGCAGTACGCCACACCCCTCCCGATCAACAGGACCCCCGTTTCGACCGTAGGAGGTCCGTTTCCTCCGTTTTGCGGTACGCCACACCCCTCCCGATCAACAGGACCCTGTTTCGAACGTAGGAGGTCCGTTTCCTCCGTTGTGCGGTACACCAGGCCTCATTTCCATCGCCTGTTCCGTCCAAGCCCTCCCGATGAACACGACCACGCATTCCGTTCCGACCCAGCCGGTTGGCTCCCACGCGTTCCGTTGCCTCCCGATGAACACAACGCATTCCGTTGCCTCCCCATGAACACGATGACGACGCTGTTTCTCCGTTCCGACCCAGCCATGTCAACGAGCCCTCGCCTTACGTATGCGCGAGTAGGCGTTTGAGACCCCGCCCGTATGTACACATACGTGGCCGTATTTTCTTTCTTGCACCCTGGCCGCTGTACGTACGTGTACATGCTACGTGCGCGCCTCTACTACGACACGTGCGCGCCTCTACATCCACCAGTATATATGTACATACACGTTCGCGACCAGAATGACAACGCCACGTACGCTTCGACCAGGTGGGTCCCGACTGTCAGGCACTTCCTTGCGTGCGAAGATGTAGCTGGTGGGTCCCAGCAGTCAGGGGGGCGAATCATTTTGTTTTTTTGCCCGGACGCACTTCCTTGCGTGCGAAGGTGTAGCTGGTGGGTCCCAGCAGTCAGGGGGAAATGTTTTTTTCGCGAAATACGGTGGCCCGTCCAGTGGGTCCCCGCTGTCAGGTGGAGGAATAATTATTTTGCGTGTAATAAGGAGGCACTTCCTTGCTGCGGCCGTGGACCGAGCTGTCAGCGTCTCCACGCACAGTACTCTTCCGATGGAAGTCGGTCGTTGACCACATTGACCACGCCGCACCGAGAGCACCATGGCGGTGGACGACGGCGAGGCCTACGAAGGGGACGACACAGAGGCAGGGAAGACTCGGCAGTTGTTTCCCACGCGGAGGGGAGTACGACTGTACGAGGGTTTACTGGTTCGTCTGCCGTCGCCGGAGAATAACAGCAGGTGTGGGTGAGTAGAGCGATGGCTAGGCCAGCGATGGGAGTATGGTGGGGCGGTGAGGCCTGCGCGGCAGCACAGCCGGCCGCGGGGAGGAGGGAGCAGGCAGTCCCGCCGGCGCTTGTTTGAGCGGTTGGAGCAGGAAGAGCAGAGATTGAAGAAGCACGACGGCCGTTGGATGGACATCCAACAGTCAGTGCTTGTGCGTCAACCTTTTTTTAGGAAAGCCTCAAATCTATGGAAAACAGCATACAGCCCATCTGCCATTATTTCTAACAATTTACAGCCCATTTGCTAATTCTTAAGGTTTTTTTGGAGCCCATATTCTTTTTGTTCGCATTACAGCCCATATTGTGGCCACGGTTAAAAAATTATACGAAATTTTGCATATTTCGGTGTGGTCCGAACTGTTTTTAATCCCGAAATTTCGACTCACATTCAAACTGATTTTAAAAATAAATGTATATCAATATAAAATCCAACAAATTCTCCATGCATAAAAATTAATGTAATTTAAAATCTTGAAATGAAAAAAAGATGTTTGAAACTAATTGCCGGTTTGATGTGTTTTAAAAATGTACAGCCCATTTCTCATTACTGATGGGCAATTTTCTCGGCCAGCCGAATGAAAGCTCTCCTCGTCTTGAAAGATTTGCAGCCCAACAGGCCTGACAAAGCGACTTATAACTTGGCAAATCACAAAAAAACTGGGCTGTGGCCGTGGACCCAGCTGCCAGCCTCTCCACGTACAGTACTCTTCCGATGGAAGTCGTTCCTTGACCACGTTGACCACGCCGCGCGGAGAGCACCACGGCGGTGGACGACGGCGAGGCCTAGGAAGGGGACGACGCGGAGCCGGGGAAGACGCGGGAGTGGAAGCCCGTGCGGAGAGGAGTACGAGGGTTCACTGGTTCGGCTGCGGTGTGAGGTTGCCGTCGCCGCAGGGCCTGGCCAGCGGTGGGAATAGTAGGGGGAGGTGAGGCCTTTGCGGTAGCACAGCCGGCCACGGGAGGCAGGAGCATGCGGCACGACCGGCGCTGCTTTGGGCGGCTGGAGCAAGAAGACCAGATGTTGAAGAAGCACTACGGCCATTGGATGGACATCGTATGGTCACTGGAGCTACAATCGTTCATATTGACTAAGTTGACAAAGCCCTTCGTCCCCGTCAACTTAGTAGGCCCACAAGTCAGCCTCCCACCAAGGTGGGTCCCAGCTAGCCGGGGGAGTATTCATTTTTTTGTGCGTAATAAGGAGGAACTTCCGGTGGGTCCGAGCTGACAGCGGGGGAACGCTTTTTTCGGGAAATACGGTGGCCCGTCCGGTGGGTCCCAGCAGTCAGGGGGAAATGATTTTTTTGCAAAATACTGGTGGCCCGTCCGGTGGGTCCCCGCTGTCAGGTGGAGGAATAATTATTTTGTGCGTAATAAGGAGACACTTCCTTGCGGCCGCTGTGGACCCAGCTGTCAGCCTCTCCACGTACAGTACTCTTCCGATGGATGTCGGTCGTTGACCACGTTGACCACGCCGCACCGAGAGCACCAGGGCGGTGGACGACTGCGAGGCCTAGGAAGGGGACGACACGGAGCCGGGGAAGATGCAGCAGTGGAAGCCCGCGCGGAGAGGAGTACGAGGGTTCACTGGTTCGGCTGCGGTGTAAGGCTGCCGTCGCCGCAGAATAACAGGGGGTGTGGGTGAGTGGAGGGATGGCCTGGCCAGCGGTGGGAGTAGTATGGGGGCGGTGAGGCCTCCGCGGCAGCACAGCCGGCCACGGGAGGCCGGAGCAGGCGGCACGACCGGCGCTGCTTTGGACGGCTGGACCAAGAAGACCAGAGGTTGAAGAAGCACTACGGCCGTTGGATGGACATCGTACGGTCACCGAAGCTAGAATCGTTTATATTGACTAAGTTGACAAAGCCCTTGGTATGCTCCAACTTAGTAGGCCCACAGGTCAGCCTCCGAAATGGTGCGCCCCAGATGTCAGGGGGAGGAATCTTTTTTTGGGCGGCCGAAGCTAAGAATATCCGAGATTGAAGAAGAAGCACGACATCCGTTGGATAGACATCCAACGGCCACTGCTGCTAGAACCGTGTGTTGACTATAATAAGTTGACAAAGCCTTGCATATGCGTCAACTTATTTTTCTAGGGGACGTGTCACTTAGTAGGCCCACAAGTGTGTGGCAGAGAACTTATAGCCCATTTGCGTTTTGTAAGAATGTACAGCCCATTTTTGAATTCTAATGGAATTTACAACAGCCCATTTACAGTTTGTTAAAAGTACAACCCATTTTCTAGCTAGGACAACAATTAATAATTTCAACCAACCGTTGAAGATAGAATTCAATAAAATTTCCCACATTTTGATGGGATCCGAAATATTTTCATCCTGAAATTTCTAGTCAGATTAAATATAAATTTGTATTACGTAAAAATCCAACGAAACATTGCGCGCGCAACAATGAAAATTTAAGATTTTCAAAATCCATAAATAATATTTTATAAACTAATTTCGTGTTTGGTGCATTTTTTTTATAGTTACTGCCCAATTTTTATAATTACATCCCATTTATTATTTTTTAAAGCCCATTTTCCTGTTAAGCCTAATGCATCCCTCCTAGGAAAGATTTGCAGCCCAGCGGGGCGGAGAATAACAAGTTGACCTTGCTTGGGTATTCCTCAAAAAGACGTATAGCTGGGTAGCCATTTTCATCTTGAAAAAATTAGTATCTGGGTTGGATATCTGGCCTGGGCTAGACGGACCATAGCCCGCCCAGTTAATACCCTGCTCTCCTCTGAACAACAACGAAATCATCGCCAAGAAAAACTATGCAGTGCTCACGCCTCAAAAACACAAATACTGCTCGAGCTGCTTGGTCCCAGCTGTCGGCCGCACCTTGTGCAATTCTCTCGTTTTATTGACTACGTAGGTTGACAATGGTGTGGGACCGTGATGTCAGGAAACCAGGAGAAAGCAAAAAATATATAGTTGTACATAATAAGGAGGCACTTGCGTACGTACGGCTAAGGCCCTAGTGGGTCCCTAGTGTCATCCAGTCAAAATAAAGTCATCTCCTGAATCCTCATGTTCATTGACGATGTTAACAATGCTCGGCGCCACGTTGAGCGTAACAACTCGAAGGACAACAGAGAGGGCCTCGTGGGCCCTACGGATGGTCTGATACAGCACCCGCTGCTCATTTAGGAAGCCAGGATCATCGGAAACCTATGAGCACCTTTGAGAAACTGAGACGGCATGAAACGGTAAGGCCGCACTTGGGAGCTCTCGTCTATTTCAAACCTGTATTAACATACAAGTGTAATTTACTTGTCCTCGGAAACAACGCGTAAAATACAGGCGTAATGAAACCGAGGGCCTAAGGTCTGTAAGTAAAACCGGCGGGTGACGCGTGTAATTTGAGAGACCAGTGTATATTTTACGAGCACTGCTATATGGACGCCATTACCAGACGATACATGCACGACGTGCATATCATGCCATCCATGGGCAAGGCTGAAACAACATCTAACGGCTGGATTAGCAATCGTCCGAGTGTCGTTCAGTGTTTTTATCGTGTGTGAAGTACTTCCGATATTTTACTAGTCGAAATCGACCAACCAAGCGCCTTCGCCCGAGACCATCTGCTTTAACTTACAAGCGTCAGTTTTACAAGCGGTTTTGGTTGGAAAACGACAATCCAATCACGGCCTAATATCATGAGTTGGTCAGAAGATCATATGGTTTCACGTCTAACCTACCCGACTTGTCGTATATGCTATGTATGAAACATCAGACGATGAACTTCTTAAGCACGGAAACAACAGAAGAGGATGATCTTCTTAACAAGCAAATCACTAGCATTAGATCGACATGCAAAACAATACGAAGCATTATTCTCAGGAGGCGCGGTGAACAGCTCGTGATGCCGCATGCCACAACATTCCAAGCTCTACTTTGCAATGAAACACAAGGCCTGGCATTACATAGACAATATTCAGAAGAAACTCTTAACACAAGAATATCTCAGCAGAGTAACTATTTACTTCTAAACTGAACACAGGAATAGGAAAAAACACTCGACGCTGCTCATAGCGAGGGCGTCCCACTCAAAAATATCAAATGCATGTCTTCTAGCTAACATCAATGAGCAAATTTTGACAAGGTTTTCCAATTCCAATATATTAAACTAACGTCTTCTTGCTAACATCAATGATTAAACTTTGACAAGCTTTTCCCATTCAAAATATGTAATGCCTATGATTGTGGAGTCCTGTCATAGCTTCTTGTACTTGTTTGGGCACTTTTTGCCCAGGGCACTCCACGTGTTGTTAAATTGCCAATGGTCTCTGCAGACTAGTGATGTCACCGGTGTCTAATAATACTCTGTAAAGCTTCTCGGTCATTCCTTCTGTAATGTAGCGCAAACAGTGACTGCTTCTTTCTACAAAGTGGAACGACCAACTGGACCAGTAATGCAGCAGTTTACCTTGGACACATTGGCTCCTTTTGTGCAGTTCAACTAAAATCAAAGTCGGAATAAAACCGAGCTTTAATTTTGATATCCCTGTAAGCAACAATATGTATAAGGGAAACAATTACTGAGAAATAACGGTTGATGACTTGTACTCCCAGAAGAAAAGCATCTACTGATCTACTTTATCTTAATGGGAAACAAAGCAGGAGAGTAGCAATTCTCCATCAGTGTGATTCATTCATATTGACTGAGACATTATCTTAACAATGCCTTGTTTCAACATGTATAAAGAACGACAAAGCAGAAAAGTACCATTCCTAAAACAATGCAAATGATTCATTTTAACAGAGACATTATCTTAACAATACCTTGGTTAAACATGTAGAAAGAACTACAAAGCAGGATAGTACCATTCCTAACAAGTGTTGAAGTTTTGAACTAAGATTCATTAGTTAATTAATTCTGAGAGTGGCATTGCTTAATTTTACCAGCGGCATTAGATTAACGAAAAGCATAAACAGTTCCAGGGAAGAGTGGGCGCAACAACAGTATGTGCTTCCATCTACTTATAAAGGGGGTGATGCAGAGTTTGTTGTAACAAAGCAACAAGCATCATGTCTGGGTTGGTCCCATTTTTGTTCACTACTTAATGGGAAAAGACAGCAATACAATAGCTTCAATTCAACATTTATTTAAAATAGTACCAATACAAGTAGCACAACATCTCAAAGCACACTGCACAATCATGTGGATGAAGGCCTGTACTGACCTTTCATGAGACGGACAAAGGTAAAATACGAATCTCGATCTCCTTTTGTGCAGTTCCACCGAAGTTAAGCAAACTCCCGGTGTGACATTCAAGTTGAACTACACAAAACACTCTTAAAACATAAGTGTTTCGAGTAGTGAAGCAAAATGTCGCAATAGCAACAAGTTGAATCAATAGCCCTGTTTTAACAAAGGCAAAAAAGGAAACAATTACTTGCCGATAAAGGAGGATGAAACAAACGGTGATAGAAAGAAGCATCTAACTTATCTTGGACGGAAAACAAAGTAGGACGGTAGCTTTTCTAAAATGGTTGCATTGATTCATATTAACAGAGAAATTCTCTTGAAACAACATTCGTTAAAAAATGTAATTTACTTTTAACAATGGCATTGCTTCAATTTTCCGGCGGCATTCTTAGATTAATAACAGGAAAATAGCTGTATGGGACATGCCAGCACCATGTGCGTCCACACGTATAAATGGGTGATGCAGAGTATGTAGCCTAGCAGCATATATGCACTGGTCCCATATTTGTTCTCTTTGAACCTTCTTCCTATGTGAGGGCAGCAAATCTAGTCGTGCACAAACTACCCGACCCCCCAGTTTCTTTCCGTTTTCAACAAAGAGGTCGGTTCCTTACAGATGTGTCTACTGGGTTACCCCCTTTTTCCCTTTTCGACCTACAAAGCGGCTGGATAGCCAGTCTATACTACTTTCCGCCCCTCCTTTCCTCATTGAACCATGTCCTAGATTCTTGCTCCAGCCCACCGCACCCTTCTTTCCTCTTTGAACCAAGACCTAGATTCGACTACAGATCGAAAAAGATCCACATGCAGCTAGAGCAATGACGGTTTCAAAGAAACTTATACCTTAGGATCATCGGGATGTGGCAAGGCGTGCGGCGCGAGGCCGGATCTGCCCACACTACGTACGGCAGAAAGGAAGAAGGGGTCGGGGGCCCTCCCGCATAGGCGCTGGGTGAAAGAGAACAACGCAGCCGGCAGTCGATTGCCTCCCTCGCCGAAGGCGATAGAGTGAACGCTGCACCTCCTCCCCTTCCCGGTGCAACGGGATACGGACGCCTCCTTCACCAGCTGTGAGGGGGGAGAGAGAGACAAGAGGCCAACGTAGTCTTGTTTAGATCTGGTGAAGAGAGGGTGAGAGACTGTGAATATAGCAAACCCTAGCATATGAACGCTGAGCCTCCAGCGTGTAACATATATGTAGTGCGGCGAGCGTGTGGAGAGTGCAAACCCTAGCGAACAAGCGCTGAGGCTCCCGCTTATATATATACTACTGTAGTACGGACTGAGCTCCGGTGCCTTCACTGCACCTGCTTTTGGCTGTATGACAGGTGAGCCAGCCACATTTTGGGCCCACCTGTCATAAATCCAAGGGCAGGTGCACTAAGTCAATGAAGCTGCGTCCATATAGTACTCTCGTGTATACCACTACTCCGAAGGCAGGAGTAATATATAGTGGAGTGGTTTTCTTATTCTCTCCATAACAATCATTTTAAATTGTGTAAGTACGAAACGAAACTCTTTATTTAATGTACAGTGAAGAAAACTAGCACTACTTCCGATGAACTAACGATCCACGCCCACGCGTCCTGGTCGCACTTCCTGACCTTCACGTGTGGTACACTACCCTCCCTTAAGTGAACAACCTCACATGCGCCAAATTATAGGAAACATGTGAGAGTGTGTACAAATAAAGAATTTTAATTTCAATTATCAGAAAGGTTTGAGAGTATTACAAAGTTTGTCTTCAGTCAAATCTAATATGCGGAGTAAATAAAAATGGAGGGCTACTACATCCATCTGGGTTTTTAGTCCACAACATATTTTTAATCAAAGTCTGACCACATATTTAGTTAATAGCTGGACAAATAAAATTACAGGGGAGTTGAAGACGAAGTTGTGAGAAGGCTTAGAAATCAATACAAAACTTATGCTCTTAGTACCAACGTCGATCCTTCTTCGAGGAAACATTTGGTTCATAGCCAATTGTGTGATAAAATTGCACCAACGTGAAAGACGACTGCGTCTCCAACGCAACCAAGGTGAACTGATGAAGGATATCATCTTTGTGCGTAACAAGCAAAAAGCACTAATGGAAGACATGTTGTTTTTATTGAAAATCGATCAGCTTCACCAGCCGATGCAACCATGAGCATCGATAGGTCATCGTGGTGATGCATCATCCATTTGGCATCAAGTTTGGGTGAGGCACCTATGAAGTTCGACAAATCCTCACTGTGGTCTGTTTCTTCTCAGTAATCAAGCTCGAGGAAGGAAGAACCACGTGGCAGAGGACAGTGAGGCGGAACAACAATGGCCATCCAATTTTGTGCAGTTCCACTAAAATTGAGGAAGACATGCCCAGGTATGGAGACACGCATCGCTGTTTCCAAAAATATAAAAAAGGGTTAGCAACGACATCTCAATTGTCAATAAGAATTAATGAAAAGGTACACCAACAAACAGAAGCATCATAATTATCTTGATGGGAACTAAACCAGTATACCCGAGAAAAAAAGCATTTCTTCATTTAACCAGTGATAGTACTACCACCATATGGACAATGACCGCACAACCACCATGTACTTTTTGTCGAAACAACATGTATACCTCCACCGAGGCATAAATCAGGACAACTTTTCAAGTGGCATTTCCTCTATAATAGTACTAGTAGGTGATGTTGGACCAGCCGACGAACCCTAGCTACTATGCATGGGGAGCTAGGGAGTAGTCGCATAGAAGAAAACCCGCACGCAGCGACCTGGGGAGCTGGACCAGTACAAGAAGTTATACCTTAGGTGGGCGAGATGTCGTTTAGGCGGGCGGGCGGGATCTGCCCACATGACGGCAGCGAACAAGGGCACGGAGAATCTTCGTCCACGCCAGCACCGGCTCCGAGAGGACGGTGCACATCGGCTTCCTCCGTCGCCGACGGCGACAATGTTTACGCTGCACCTCCTCATCTCCCGTAGCGGACGGGATTCGGCCGGATCTGTGACCACCGATGAGGAGAGAGATAGAGTGGACACTGTCATCTTGTTTTGATATGGAGAGAGTGAGAGAGCGAGACGCGAGAAACTCTATCAAACAAGAGGCTATAATGGAGTAAAAAATCTCTCCATAGCAGTGGTTTTAAATAGAATACGCGCGTTCCCGGAAAAAAGAAACGAAAACCGTCGGACAATTTTTCTAACGTACCAAGAAAGAAAACTCGATCAAAAACACGCCCCCGCTTCCAGGTCACGAGAGTCTTCGCGCACACACACATAGACATAGACATGCATATCCGTGTTTACGTAAAATTCCATTTCCATCTCCATCTCCAATCATATTAGTCCAACTGGCACATTATTTACATTGTTAATTATATACGCAGCAATATTAATGTACAGCATCTCTTGTTTGCGCACGTCCGGACCGCTGCCACGGCCGGTCCTGACCAACCCGAACCCTCTTCATCACCCGCGCATGCTTCCTGCCTGAAACGATCAGTGCCGCATTCATGCCCAGCCAGAGCGGACGCGACCTCTCACTGGTGCCGGCATTGAAGCGGCGCGCCGGCCGAGAGAGCGTCGCCCACGCCGCTTCCGGGTGCACGCGGCTGCTCCGCGTTCAAAGGTCGCAATAGTCGGCTACAACATGCATGTACAAAGTTCTTGGGAGTCAGTGCTACAGCTAGCTACCCTCCCCCAACTCGTCAATCTCTTCCAGTAGTGCTAGTACTCCATGGCGCGATCCATCGACAAGCAGGTGGGAAAGTTATCGTATACTCGGTTTGTGGTGAGTGGCATGCCGAGTGACCGTGTGGGGTCGAGCCGTGGAGGAGGGTGAGACATGAAAACGATAGACGTGATTTAAACGTTGGTTTCTCTCCGTTTCCATTTTTTCTTCGGAAAAACGGAAACTTTCCACTCCATTTTCATTCCTATTCCAAGGTTGCCCCGTTACAACATTCCATCAAATTCAAAGGAAAACTAACACGCATGCTGATGCATCTCAATGATTCACAGATCATAGCCAATATTTACTTCACAACTAAAGAAAAAAGTTGTGAGAGCGTGTATGAAAGAAAAACTACTGATGGGGTCACTACGACTTAAACCCTAAACCCTAAACATGATTTAATTTCCTGGCCAGGTAGAACCTGTCGAAGGAAAGATGGCTGGCACCCTCGGATCATACTTTGCTGGGGGAGGACAGCTAGCTGTAGCACTGACTGTGGGTTTTCTCCCTCGCCGATGTCGACCGCGTCTACACAGAACATTGTTCCCTTCCCCCAGCTGCTGGATCAGGCCCGTCGTTCTATGCTTGTGAAGAGAGCAACCTAAGCAAGCAAGCTTGTAGCTTAGGCTCCTGCTAGTGTATATATAGTGGTTTTCTTTTTCTCTCCATATCAACCATTTTATATTGCGTATGTGTCATTCAAGAGTGGAATGATGGTTGCTTCTTCCGACTAACTTACTGTGTGATTTGACTGCTCCTTAGTGGCCCCTACATATACTCCCCCTACGTGTATGCAATAGTCACACGTACACATGGACGCAAAAACGCGCGCGACGCCCTAATCCATGCATGTCCGAGCACACGACGGAACACACACGGTCATGCTCAAGTGCTCAACCTACACGTGCATGCACACACATACTCAGTCAGGGTGAGCTAGTGACCGTATAAACACAGGAAAATATATATATTGAGCGCAATGAGCGTATTATGAAGTCCACTGACCGTATTTTTACAAATATACAGTGACAGACAATGTATTTATCTCGTTTGAAATTAAGTCATATTAACCGGAGAGGAGGCAGTATGGACTAGCATTACTTTGCCGTGTCCCGTCAACTTGCCGAACGAGGAGAAGGTTGCAGGACGGGAGAAGCTTGCGCGCGGTGGCTCGCAGGACAAGGAGAAACTTTTGACTAATGCAAGCTCTCCCTCGCTCGGGCGGTGGACGTGCAACAGTTAATTCGGTGTCAGATTGCCAGAAGCATACACTATACTACTAGTGCTATTATTGTTCGACTTCCCGAATAGGCGAACAGCCAAGCGCAAAGTAAACAGGTCAGCAAACCTTGCGGCACATCTTCATGCGAACTGTGCGGCGCATCTTCTTGCGAACCGTGCTTGCTGCACTTTGAATGTGGCCGAGAGCTGGCTTGATGAAACACCTCGCTTCCTACTTCTTTTTTTTGCGGGGTACCTCGCTTCCTAGTGACCAGTGTCTTGGCTGATCATCCTAAGAATGCTTATATATGAATAAAGCTCTCTCATTTACCCACAAAAAAGATTAAGCCATATTAACCGAAAAGGAGGGAGCATGGACTAGCACTACTTTTTGGTGTGTCCCATCAACTCGCAGAACAAGGAGAAGCTTGCAGGACAAGGTGAAGCTCGCTTACGCCTTTTGACTAATGCAACCTACCCTCGGTGGACATGCATCAGTCCATTCAGTGTCAGATTGTCAGAGGCATACACTGTAGTACCCAACATGCGGAGTACCATCATTGTTCGACTTCACGAAGAGGCGAAGAGCCAAGCGCAGTAGTACGAGTAGTACTACTACTAGAACCGCATGGTGGAGCGTCTGTACTCTTATTTTTTTATCTCTGATAAAGTACACGTTTATTCCGGAGAAGGGCGGAAAACGGCAGCCCAACATGTAATGAATGATATTGATCAACCAACCATGCTCGAATATATGTTGGCCTCCGTGCGAGCCCGTATGTGTGTTCTCGCTCCTCGTCTCTCTCAAGGAACGGCGGATTGGCTCTTTGCCGTCAATTGAGATCGGTTTGCTCACACTCCTGTCCCACATGTCAGTGATATGCCAAGAGGAGGTGCGTTGACCGACTGGCCATACGCGTACTTGGTTTTGCACCTTCATACTAGTCCTCCCTCCGTCACAGTTTACAGGGCGCGCTTCATTATGATGCATTTCTCTCAATGCATTTCCACCGCCAGAGAGACTTTAGACGCGTTTGGTTTAATGCTCATTTAATTAGGGCGTGGTAACCGCAATCAAGTCCACAATTTTCTCTCCATGTACTGTACTACTACGGAGTGGAGTAAGTGCATTCTTGTGTGTACCCGGGGTGGAAGCACTGCATGCATGTGTGTACGCATTATTCCCTCTTGTAATAGACGTTGTGCTATAACTACCAATGCTATTTTTCACGCTGATCGCTTGTCTCCTTGGTCCCACAGATTTTCTTTTTCTTTTTTCTGAAGCGCGCTGTATAAACAGTGACGGATGGAGTAGTATGAGCGGATTCAAAGAAGAGCGTATTGATGGTTGCTTCTTCAGAGCAACTTACAGTGGGAAAGGTGGGGCTTATGATTTGACTGCTCATTACTCACTATTAATGCGGCGCAACGACCGGGCTGAGTCTCCCATGCGGTTGTGCACTACCCCCTCGGTTCTTAAATATACTCCAGTGTATTTGTCTTTCTAGAGATTTCAACGAGTGACTACTCAAATATTTGTCATTTCAGAGATTTCAAATGGACTGGCACATACGGATGTATATAGACATATTCTAGAGTGTAGATTCACTCATTTTGCTCCGTATGTAGTCACTTGTTGAAATCTCTAGAAAGACGAATAGAATATTTAGGAACGCAGGGAGTACACATACGAAGCAAAATGAGTGAATCTACACTCTAAAATATGCCCATTTGAAATTTGTAAAAAGACAAATATTTAGGAACGAAGGAGTATAATCTTGTGCATGGCACATGGACCCAGATGATGAAGAGGCTTCTCGCAATGCTATCAAGCTTCCATCATTTGTTTACATAATTGACGTACTATACAAATAATTTTCCAGCGACATGAAATTGTACAATGGTGTGAGCTTTCAACTTTTGTTTCGCGTGTCTTGCCATCGATGCTCTTTCGGAAACAATAAAAAACTAACTTCCTTGCTAATGCATGTCAATTATTAGCAGATCAGAGCTAATAATTACATCACAACTAAAGACAGAGTTGTGAGAAGGTTTTAAATTAAAATTGATCCATGCTTTCATTGGCAGCAACGTTCCCCCAGCTCTGTCTAAATCAACAAGGCATGTTGGGAAAAAAGTAGCTATCTGGAGCATGCAACATTCCGATCATTTTGTGCAGTTCCACTAAAATAGATCTGAGCGTCCCTGTTCCAAAGATATTAAGTGTGATTACGATAATAGAGGACTGCTGATGAAACAATAAACACACAAATAGACGCCGGTCACCTTTGCAGTCTCTCTTAAGACTAACTAGTTGGAGAAGATTAGGCTCGGAGTTGGATGAGGAGGATACATCAAAACCAATCTCCCTTTGTGCAGTCGCACTGAAATGTAGAGACGTTGCCCGTGTGACATTTTAGTACAACTGCACAAAACACTCTTAAGAAAAAAGTGATTTGTGCAGTTCACCAAAAGGTCGCAATAGCAACGAGTAGAAAGGAAACAATTACTGGCCAATAACAGTTGATGACACAAGCGACGACAAAAAAGAAGCATATTCCTTGTCCTAAGGGAAGATAACAACACGGTTGTGTTTTTCTAAAACGGTGTGAGGACGAGAATGCAATATGGATAGTACGCCGGACGAGCTACGTTTTGGGCAAAGAACTATGGAAGATCCACATGCAGCGACGTGGGAAGACGGGCAGTGGAGCAAGGCCGGAGGGGATACCTGGAGGTCGTCAGGATGTAACTAGGTGAGCGGCGGCGGGCGGAATCTACGAGCAGGTGGCGTAGGCCCTACCGCGCTGGAGCTTGGTCAGAGAGAACGGCGTGTACCGCAGATCGGGACGTGCTGCCTCGGCGCCGTCAAACGGAGAAACAATGCACTTCCTTCCTTTCCCCCGGCGGACGGGATGCGGCTGGATCAGTGACCAACGGTGAGAGAGAGAGGCCACCGCACTCCCTTTCCGCCGGCGGACGGGATGTGGCCGGATCAGTGACCAACGGTGAGAGAGAGAGAGAGGCCACCGCACTCCCTTTCCCCCGGCGGACGGGATGCGGCCGGATCAGTGACCAACGGTGAGAGAGAGAGAGGCCACCGCAGCCTTGTGTGAGATACTCTGAAGAGCGACAAACAAGGCAGGCATGCTCCATTGTATATAGTGAGCGGACTACCTTTTTCTCCATAAAAATCGTTTTATATTCTGTGTACGTGCCATTGAGCGCTATAACTTTATTTAAAAATAACGCGGCAACGCGTCAAGTCGAACTTTGTTTCGTGCACGCGTGGTACACGACCTCCCTAGGTAAACAACCGCTACAGGCGTTCAAATTAGCACGTGGGCTGCAATTTTGTAAAGAAATGAGCTCCACCGTGTACCCGCGCGGGTGTGGCTGGGCACGAAGCGTGAGTACGTGCACGGTGCACCTATTCTCTTCTTGTATACCTACACCACCTACGTGGGGTTGTGTGAGAGAGATACAAACCTAGAGAGATATAGTGTGTGGGTTCTTGAGAGTTTTTGGGGGGGGGGTCAATCAAAAAATGTAACATATGCAATGTGTGTGAAATAGAGTCCTGGATATAACATATATATAGAGGGGGCGATCCACAAGAAGAGAGTGGAGGTATCATCGGCTTGTGGTGTCCATAGAATCGAAGAGAGGGATGATGTGTGTGTGTGTGCGCGCGCGATCGATAAAGAGTGCCATCGAATTTGTGTGTGCCCACGTCAAAGATATAGAGTGGCTGGCCTACTGGAACGTGAGATGGGACATGTGCAGTTTGTCTCTGTGGCGTGGATACCTACCTGCAGCGCTCGACTATCGGTGTGTGGTGGGGGAAGAGGGAGGCCCAATTAACTATAGAGGTACAATGGCTGGTATATGTGTGGAGGAGGAGAGAGGCCTACCTCATGTATTAAGGAGATCGATCTGCCTCATGTATTAAGGGAGATCGATCGGCATCCATGCATATGTGCAGGAGAGGAATAAGGTTGGGAGAGAGACAGAGCTAGAGTGTTGGAGGGGGTGGTAGTGGAGTTGCTTCTAACAAATGGTGGGATAGGCTTGCCAGACAAACGGAGGGCACGCCCGCAATATCAATAAGAGAGGAGATGGCTGCTTGTTGTTTCTGCACGTGCGTGTGAGAGACGGGTCAGGAGGCATGCACGAATGATGAGGGGGGACGATGTGGCTGTGGTAAGCAGACGTAACTACATAGGAAGATCAATCGCCCTTTGTTAGAGAAAGGAGAGACATAATTTGTGAGGTACGTCGATCGATGGGTGGGGTAGTTAAAGTCGATCTAGGTATATGTTGGGAGATCGATCGGTATACATGCATGTGTGTGTTAGAAGCAAATGAGGCACGAGGAAAAGGATAGAGAGAGAGAGGGATGCATGTAGGAGGTGGTACGAGAGGCATACTATATCGAGGGGGAGGAGTGTGCGAGTACGAGAACGATGAAAAGAGTGGTGGGAGTGAGGCATGGACGGTGACAAGAGAAGAGGGGAAGCTTGTGTTTGTGCTAGGCACACCTGGCTAGAGAGGCATATCGATCGATGTGTGCCGTAAAGAAGGAGCTGGGGGGCCTACACACACCGTGGGTGAACGACCTAAAGTGAAAAGACGAATTTGCGCGATGGAGCTAGAGAATGCTGAGGGAGGGTGAGAGGGATGCGGGCGTGTGCATGCACAAGAGAAAGTTAGTGCTAGCTACAAAGATAACAGGGTTGTGTGGGTGTAAAAGACGAATAGAGATTATATATACTTCATTATAAAAAGCGAATTCGGATATTTGAAGAATTTATCATAGTGTTTCAAACCGACGCATGTGTGAATATATATAACGGTGATACACATGGTGTGGTTATGAACATGTTATACTACATTTAATATATTTTATCTCTACTCTTATAAAAAACGGAGTTGTTGATGATGGTGTGCCTGCCATCCTGCATTATAGGCCGTCCGATTTATATCTGGCGGATAGCAAGGAAACTATGATGGTTGAAGTTGGCAACAATCATGATTGTAGATTCTTTTTGAAATAGAGAAACGAATTCAAATTTAGTTCGAATTGCAGCGGTAGTATAGACATTTGGAATGCACTAAAATGTTGGTATGAGTAGGTTACATGCATTATACAGCAAGCGAAAAAATTTAATCGGACATAACATGGATTCATACTCCCTCCTTCCATCTATATAGGGCGTAATGAGATTTTTAAGACCGCCTTTGACTATTGACAAGATTAATAGTACAGGACATGCACAATGTGAAAATTATATCATTGAAAGAACCTTTCGCAGACAAATTTAACGGTGTGCTTTGTGTAAGTTGCATGTCATATATCATTGCTCTAATATTTGGTCAAAGTTAGCATCGAAAAACGCATTAGGCCCTATATAGATGGAAGGAGGGAGTAGCTTTGAATAGCATTTGTATAGTAAAACGGGGCAAGACTCTCTCTTTGTGTGGTGTGAATAGTTATATTTTTTTTGTTTTCTTTTTGGTTGAGGGAAGTGCGAATTGATTTGGTACGTACAAGTACAATATTACTACACGTTAGGCTTGTCCCTAAAATTCAACCCGCGTCTTGTTATATCCCGAAAATTCAGATATCGTGCTCCCAAAACTGGCGCCTTCACAACCCGCGCCTTGCTATCCCGGAATTACAACGCATGCGAAAACTCCCTCCAGCTGCCAAATCCCGACACGCGAAATCCCCCTTCTAACCCTGAGCCGAAAGGGCCGCTAGTTCAAATCGGTGGGGGGTACTTTTGTAACACACCCTACATTTTGGACAAGCGCATCCCTATGTCATGCTTCACCCCCTCCCGTCGCCCCCTTTTCGCCATTGGAAATCCCAGGCCGCCATAACCTCTCCGCTCCAGCCGCAAAACCCCACCCTCCTCCGTCCGCCACATCACCGTTGCCCAGTCGGAGCCTCTTCCCCGACGACGTCGTCCACCGCAACAGCTCGACGTCCCTCATCCACCTCCCTGGATGAGGATCCGTCGTCCATCTCGTCGTCCCGCCGGTTCAGCCGCCCCGTCCTCCACCTCCAAGGAGCTGCTCTGACGATCGCCTCGTCTATCGCGGCTGCTCCATCCCCATAGCGCCGCCTTAACCTGCTCTACCGGAACCGCAGCATCCTCACCGACTCCTCGGACGAAGCTGAGGCCTACTCGGCGCCACTAAAGAGGTTGTACACTCATCGCATCGCACCTTCTCCTTAACTCGACCTCCTGGCGCCGACGGTGCTCCATCCTGCACCCCCATGGAGCGTCTACCTTGAAGCCGGCGCCACGGGCGACATCTCCATGGCGGCTCTCCCCCAGTGCGAGGCCTCTTCGGCGGCGGCGTCCATACCAGTCGGATCTGCTGCTGCTGCTCCGGCTCTCGCTCGCTCGCGCTGCTGCGGCTGCTCCGGCTCTCGCTCGATCGCTCGCTCGCCCAGCTGCTGCTGCTGCTCTCCCCCTCGCTCGTGCTGCTGCTCTGCTCCGATTAAGCCACACTTCAGTCGACTGAATCGACTTTTGGGTCAGTCGATTTTCAGGGGTTGGGGGGGCTCGCCGGAGTTAAGGAAGAACCACCCGCAGCGGGGACGGGGGCTCGCCAGAGAGGTACCCCACTATCTATCTTAGGGTTCAGGGTGGGGGGCCGGGGGGCCTAGAGGCCTGGCCGGGGCGGCGGTGGCGAGTTGTTTCGGGGCGGCGAGGCGGCACTGGGACCGGCGGTTCTGCCGGTGGTGGCTGGCGGCTCAGGGGGGTGCAGGATGAAGATGAACTGCAGGCCCTCCCTAAACTACATGCCAAGTGCCTCTCTGCTACCATTGCGTTCAGTTTCGACAGTAGCATTCAGATTCCACAGTAAATTTCGGTTTCGAAAGTTAAGTTCAGAGTCAACAGTTTTTACATCATCTGTTGTAGTCAGGTGGTTTTTGGTGATGTTAATTTTACATCCATTTTACATCATCTATTGGAGATGCTATTAGAATCCCACTTGAGATTGACGATGTCTGTCTTGTGCTGCTTCAGCCTTGACGTCTTATGGCTCACCGGAGCTACTCAACGACAGAATGATCCATCACAACAGAGCAGTGCCCTGGACGCCGTCTACAGATTCCTCAGATCTTCCTCCACACCTCCGACACCCACCTCTGCCTCAACTGCTTCAGCGACCAACCCAATGATGTTGAGGTCGACACGGCTACGGCAAAGAGGTTGTACACTTGTTGCATCACTTATTACTATACATTCACGTCGATCCATTAGGGCTATTTTGGTTCAACGGAAAAACGTCGATCCACTGGTTGTTACCATCACTCTAAATTTCTGCATGCTCTCCTTACATAATCTCACCATATTTTTTTCGTATGCATGTCAGATATTGTACACAGTCATGCTGAACATGTAGAGAAAAAGAGAAGAGTTTTGCGCGGCAATACAATGTCATGCAGACATCGCTCCATGGTGGGTTCAATGGCAAACCCTCCCCACCCCTCTCGAGATTGTAATCCAGAGGAAGATATCTGTTCTGAGGCAGATTCAGGCGCCGCTGACCACTCCTATTTACCCCCCAAGGTGTTTGCTCTACCTTGGCATGATGATGTTAGTCATATCATGCATATGTTGCCTTGCAGTGCCTACTTTTGACATCATATATGTCATCTACTTAGTTTAGACATGTTCTGTAATGCCACCTGTTTAGTTTCTATATCATATATGGGAATTATGCAGTCTCATGTCTTTTAGCCAGCCATAATATATGTGAAATGTGCAATGCCATCCTATTTAACCAGGCATCCTATATTTGAATGATATCTTGCCCATCCTTTTCTTCATTACATTTCCATTTGTCGACAATGTTTGTACATTAAACTACTCTTCCTGTGAATCAGCCATTTGGGTGGAGATGGAAAAATCTTGAGTGAAAACAAGGCCTTCAAAGCAGACAGTGCTACGTGTCGAAGCAGATCTCTTGTTGGGTCCCGATAGCTCCTCAGAGATGGATTCAGAGATAGATGACCAGTCCTATTCCCCCACTGGGGTGTATGCTCTAACTTGGCATGGTTATAGTGCTCATATCATGCATACGGTGTCTTGCATTGCATAGTTTAGACATCATATACACAATATTCAACACCATGTTCTTAGTTCAGACATCATATCGAATGCCCTCTGTTTAGCATATAAATCACATATGTGAATTAAATGATGCGATCCTGATTACTTAGATAACATGTAGGTGAATTATGTCATGCGATCCTGTTTAGTTATTCATCATATCTTTGAATTATGTTATGCTATGCTATCCAGTTTAGATAGACATCATATATGTGAAATTATGTCATGCTATCCGTTTTAGTTAAACAATATACATGTCAACTATTTCATGCCCTCTTTTTTCCACACTATCTATTGCATCTGTCTCTCATACAATGTCTATACATTCAACTATGTTTCCTTTTTATCAGCCATTTGAATTGGAGCGGGTGATGCCAGTATCTAGCGGACTAAAAACACGGTCTTCAAATAAAACAGTGTTACCTCTTGGTGGAGATAGCACCCCAGTTGTACATGCACAAGAACCACCCCTACCACACATAACCCAAACTCTCGCAGATTGTACCCCTACTGCGATGGACAGAGAACCAGCTTCACCCAATCTAACCCCAACCCCAGCCGATAGTAACCCAGTTCTTGTTGACACAGCACCATCTCCACCACAGAGCTCCCAAATAAGAGCAGTTAGTAAGGCAGCTCCAGTGCCCAAAGGGCCAGTACTATCACGGCGAACCCCAACTCCACCAGTTAGCCTATTCCTGTGGAGGAAGCACAACCAGCTAGTCGTAGTTTAGCATCTATCGCATTTGATGTTGTTAAATCGTATGTGCGTATCTTCCCATCTTGGAAATATTATACTGAAGATGAAGGAAAATGCCAGTTGCAGGTGTTTGTCCAGGAGTTATGTGTAAGCAATGTTATTCATGGCAATTACTTTGCTTCGTCCCATACATCCTACCTCCATGATGGTTATAATACAGCAAATTTTCCCATTTTTCTCTATAGAGAAGGACCGATTTGGAAACTCAGGATGAGGTAACCTGTGCTAATACCTCTGCTATCTTCAAGAATGCTTGGTGGCAGTATCGGAATTACCTGAAGAAAACGTACTTCACCGACAAAGAAACTCATCAAATTCCCTTACGTTCTCCTGAGACACATTTACTCGACGATGAATGGGAACGCCTTGTTCTGTACTGGTCCCGAACCAAGAATGTGGTAAGGTCTATGAGCTCATTTTCTAATTTAAGTATTATATTCTTGCGTCTTACTGTACTCTGTTCATGTAGAACAAGTGCCTAAACCTGAAGAACAACTGTTCTAATTTAAGATTCCATTGCTATCATAGTTCAAAAAAGCGCTAGGTGTTAATTGTGCGTTTTGCCACCGCCTTGCGCTTTACTGACCAAAGCGCATGCTTATGCGCAGTTATGCACAGATTATGCGTAGTTATGCGCAATGCGTTTTGCCAACGCCTAGAGCCTAGGCGCGCTTAAGCGTTCGCTTAGGCGCGCCTTTTTTAACTATGATTGCTTTGCTCTTGTATCACTGTATTTAGTCATACAAACTTATTTTTAAATTGAAGGATCCAATCGAAACTCCAATGGCACAGCGGGTATGTTCACGCATGTTTCTTTAACAGGTTTGCTCTTATCAATAGCTCTGTTGATTTCAATTTCAATTGTGTATACAGTTGACTTTCATATCATGCACATTACTAGCATCACAACAGAGCCAATAGTGTTGTTGTACATGTAGACCCGTGGTACCCATCTGAAATCTTGTTGTGCCGTGTAGTTTCCCACGCTTTGTATTCTTTTACTGCTGCTTTGTCTTGAACTGATATGATTTGAACCGTGTCTCTATTTTGATTTGGCAAGACAATGCAGTGACCATAGGACATAGATATATGTTTGTTTGATGCTTTTATTATGTACTAGTACTTGGCAATAGAAGACTTGGTAGTTTAGTCCTGTCCACCTTACAAATGAACTGGTTCACCAAAATGAGTTTCATATACTAGTACATGCTAAACTTGTTATGTGTCTGCTTGTTTCTTCTTTTAGAATGTTGACAGAATATTGGGGAAGAGTGCCTTATTAAGCAATGGTAAAGGAAGTAATGCAGATAAGGTTCAGGATAGTGACACATCCTTGTTGGTCTCCAACAAAGCTGATAAAACAGCTAAGGAAGACTATCTTGAAGACAGCGAGACAACCCCAAAGTCCTGTCTTGGTTTAGTGTTCGAGTTACTGGCCACTACCGCTTGCACAAGCTATTCAAACTCACTGTCTGAATCAGTTCGGTGTCTTGAGTCTCAACTACAAGCTGAAAGACATCGATCAGCTGTGCTGTGACAAGAAGCGTAAGGACTGCGGAAGTCCCTGGAGCATTCAGATGCATACTTTCTGGTGCAACAGCAAGCGTTGGAGGACTTTAGCGCCAAACAGGACAAAGCTAATCAGCTTGCTAAGCTTATTGCCAGCATGGTGGATACCCAGGATAACATTTCTTGAGCTCTTCTGAAGTTGTTTCAGTTATGATCTTGTTTTGCTGCCGCGTTTATTTGCACTGGTGGCCAATTTTGACGGCCAGTGTATGTAATGTGCTGCTTTGTTCCCTATATTTGCACTGGTGGCGAACTTTGATGCCCAGTGGATGTAATATGTGTAATACCGGTAATAGGCTAGCGTTAATTGCTTGCTTATTTATTTCCTTATTGTCTTGTTTAGTTGTTTGCTTGTAGTCACTGTAGTTCTTTTTCTGTTTTTTTCTTGTGGCCACAATAGCCTATTTTTGGTAACTAGGCCAAAATAATCGTGGCAACACACGGACTGTGGTAACCATGGGCCTCCTGCAGGCCGTATGATCCATGGGCCTTCGTCCGGCCGTAGGATCCATCGGCCTTCTATACGGGCCTTAGGGTCCATGGGCCTTCTACGGGCCGTAGGGTCCATGGGCCTTCTACGGGCCATACGATCCATGGGCCTTCTACGGGCCGTACTATCCATGGGCCTCATACGGGCCGTAGGATCCATGGGCCTTCTACGGGGCGTATCATCATTTCGCCAATCATGGGCCATACTATTTGTGGACCATAACGGGCCGTTAATAGGCCGTATTTGATAACTCTATGAAAACAGCCCAACGGGTTTTTTTACATGAAAACGGCCCAACGTATTAACGGTCCGCAAACGGGCCGACTGTAACGACGGGCTGAATTTGGCCCACAAGCAGAAAATGACAGCAACGGGCCGTATGTAACCGAATGCTGCAAATGAGCCCAAGAATCAATGGGCCCTGAGAAGGCCGAAAGATAACTTGGGCTGGAAACGACCCAATGGAATAACGGGCCATTAATGGGTATAAAGTGATACACTGTTCATTACGGGCCAGTTTCACCACGGGCCGTTAATGGGCCAAGAGTTACAAAGGTCCTCATATGGGCCGAAAGAAGTCATGGGCCACACATGGGCCGGAAGTTAAAATAGGCTGAATCATTTGGACGGCCCAGATGACGCTACTGGGCCTAATTCGGATAGGGCGTAACGGGCCCTGGGTTAGCGGGCTGTAAATGGGCTATATGCAAACAGGCCGTTAACAGGCTTTCCGTGGGCCGGCCCGCCACCTTTTGACCAAGTTAAACGGGCCGTCCTTTTCACAGGAATGGGCCTCTGTTGGGCCGTGCCACGTGTCGCCGTATCATAGGTGCCTTCGGTCCAATGAGCGGATGACATGTGTCCCAACGGTGAGCCGACACGTGTTTCCTCCAGCCAATGATGATTTTACACGTGGAAAATCCCCATTGGTCGGGGCTGTTAACGGGTTATCGGATCCAAAACCCGACCAGATAGCTTAATGGCGTTCTGTTACGGTGGATGCCACGTGTCGGTCACCCTTGATGAAAGCACTTCTGTGACGCGCGATTTATCGTCATGGAAGTCGACACTTCCGTGATGATAATTTTGGTAATGTCGTGGAACACTTCTACGACAGCACAGGTATGACTATCTTGATTCTGTCATAAATTTGTCATGGATGTACATGCATGACAAGAAACGCGACCTACTGTGACAAACACGTATCATCACGGAAGTGTATTTTTTTGTAGTGCAAAGGGCATACGCACAAAATAGTACGTGCCACACGGGGTGATAAAGGTGGTCTTCTCTTCATCTTCCTTGTCCATGAAGATTTGATGGTACCCAGAGTACGCGCCCAAGAAGGAAAGCAAATCACATCGAGAGGTGGAATCAATGATCTGATCAATGAGCGGTAAGGGGAAGGGATCCTTTGGACATGCCTTGTTCAAGTCAGTGAAGTCAGTACAAAGTCTCCACTTCCTGTTAGCCTTGCACACCACCACTGGATTAGCTAAACAAGTTGGATGCAGCACTCCTCAGACCAAGCCTGCTACTTCTAGCTTCTTGATCTCCTTGGTAATGAACTATTTCTCTCAAGGGCTTGCTTCCTGACTTTTTGCTTGACGGGGCAGGCATGAGGATAGACAGCAAGGTGGTGCTCGATTAACACCCTGGTAACACCGGGGATGTCAGATGGTTGCCAGCCAAACACATCGACATTCGCCTGCAGGAAGGTAACGAGCACGCTTTCCTATTTTTCATCAGGGTAGCACTAATGGTAAAAGTACCGTCAGTGCCATCTTGCCACGCCAAAACTTTCTTGGTTGTCGGGGGAGCAGCCCTGGGTCTCTTGCTAGTAGGACTCTCCGGCAAGTCGCTGCCGGGTGTCGCATACTCCAAAGAGATGCGCTTCCCGGAGTCCTTATCGGAGTCCTTGCTAGTTTCTTTGACTTTCTTTGCCTTCATGATGGGAGCTGGGGCCCCAACGGCCTCTGCTGCGACCGCGTCTCTATACATCTTATCCATGCAGATGACTGCATCTCTCTTGTCCGACGGGATGGTGATGACTCCCATAGGACCATGCATCTTCAAGGTGTTGTAGGCGTAGTGGGACGCCGCCATGAACTTGGCCAGAGTTGGTCGACCAAGAATCCTGCTAAATGGCAGGGGAAGTTCAACAACACCGAACACAATCTTTTCGGTCCTGAAATTGATTTCCCCGCCAAATGTTACTGGCAAGGTAATCTTTCCCTTTGGTTGGCTCCTTCCTTGGTTGATCCCTTGGAAAGTGATAGTTTTCTTCAGGTCTCCATCAAAGATACCAAGTTCAAGCCTGCCCCACCGCAACCAACATCTTAGTGACCTTGAGGTTGCGAATTGTTGGTGAAACCAACAATGGCAAACACCCTACCGCAGTGGTTCGGTCTAGATGATCCTCAATGTCAAAGATGATGGGTGTGCGAGACTATTTGAGTGGCCCCCGAGCGCTTGCTACCGGTTCTGCGGCATTAACCTCACGTGCCCACTACTTGAGTTGGAGGTGAGAGGAGTGCAAAGACGCACCCCCATCAATGCACATCGCCTTAGTACCTTTCTGGAACTCCTGCTTGCTGGTTTTATCATCTTCCTCTTTGCTGTCATCTTCATTTTCCTTCCTCTCACGGCCTCTGGTGGGTTTCTCTTTCTGCTGATCAGACCTGGCGCGGGGTCCGTTACGACCAGGCGGCCCTTCCCGCCAGTCCCATTCTGGTTTCTCTCCTTGTCGCGCCTTTCATGCTCAGCTTTCTATTTCTCAACCAACTGCTCGACTTGCTTGCAATCTTCAAGATCGTGAACCTTGGTCCTATGGATCTTGCAGTGCGGCCCGTCAGATTTGCCTGTTTTCTCAGCAGCTGCGGCCACCCGGCAATCAGCGCATGTAGCAGCTTCCTTGCTGGGCATCTAAGTTTTTGGCTTCTTGCCGGTGCTGCGATCACCAGCACTCTCAACGGCCATTACTGCCTTCTCCTTTTGCTTCTTGCTGTGCTTCTTGTTTTTCTTCCTGGGGGTGGCGTCGTCGTCGTCGTCTTTCAAATTGACTTCGACACCAGCCTCTTCCCCGGGAAGTATTCTCCCTTCTTCAACGCGAGCACACTTATCTGCCAGCATGTAGAGCTTGCTGATTGTCTTGGGCAACCGAACATTCATCTTAGCCCGCATTCTGCGATTGCGCACATTTGTATGAAATGCAGCAATCCCAACTATCGGGGGTATCTTTGGGATGTTGCGGTGTACTTGGCTAAACCTTTGTAGTACTTCCGCAAACTTTCTCTCTCTTTCTACAAGAGGGTTTGCAGATCGCTAGGCCGCCATGGCTCTTGATGGCCGCCCGTGAAGGTGCCCATGAACTTGTTGCACAGGCTGGCCCAGGAGGAAATGGAATCTTCTGGTAGGTGCATCAGCCAGGACCTTGATACGTCTCCAACATATCTACTTTTTCTAACGCTTTTCCTCTTGTTTTGGACGCTAATTTGCATGATTTGGATGAAACTAAGCCCGGACTGACACTGTTTTCAGCAGAACTACCATGGTGTTGTTTTTGTGCAGAAATAAAAGTTCTCGGAATGAAACGAAACTTTGCGAGGATTTTTTGTGGAATAAAAGAGAAATACTGGAGCCAACACCAACCAGAGAGGGGCCCCTTGGTGGGCACAACCCACCAGGGCACGCCCCCCTCTCCTGGCACGCCCAGGTGGGTTGTACCCACCTGGTGGCCCCGCAGACCTCAACCCTGACACTATAAATTCCTATTTTCGGAGAAAAAAATCAGGGAGAAAGAATTATCGTGTTCCACAAGACGGGGTCGCCGCCAAGCCCTGTTCTTCCTCAGGAGGGCAGATCTAGAGTCCATTTGGGGCTCAGGAGAGGGGGGTCTTCGTTCTTCATCATCACCAACCCATCTCCATCGCCAATTCCATGATGCTCCCCATCGGGAGTGAGTAATTCCTTCATAGGCTCGCTGGTGGGTGAGGAGTTGGATGAGATTCATCATGTAATCGAGTTAGTTTTGTTTGGGCCTGATCCCTAGTATCCAGTATGTTCTTAGATTGATGTTGCTATGACTTTGCTATGCTTAATGCTTGTCACTTTGGGCCCGGGTGCCATGAACTCAGATCTGAACCGTTTATGAATTCATCATTATATCCATGTTTTAGATCCGATCTTGCAAGTTATAGTCACCTAATACGTGTTATGATCCGGCAACCCCGGAGTGACAACAACTGGGCCCACTCCCGGTGATGACCGTAGTTTGAGGAGTTCATGTATTCACTATGTGTTAATGCTTTGTTCCGGTTCTCTATTAAAAGGAGGCATTAATATCCCTTAGTTTCTAATATGGACCCCGCTGCCACGGGAGGGTAGGAAAAAAGATGTCATGCAAGTTCTTTTAAGAAAGCACGTATGACTATTTACGGAATACATGCCTACATTATAATGATGAACCGGAGCTAGTGCCATATCGCCCTAGGTTATAACTGTCACATGATGAATATCATTCAACAAGTCACCGATCCAATGCCTATGAATTTATTTATATTGATCTTGCTGCGTTACTATTGCTATCATCACTGTTACACTTGCTACAAATTACTGCTATCACTGTTACTGTTACCGTTGCTGCTGTCACCACTATCAAACTACTTTGCTACTGATCACTTTGCTGCAGATAATTAATCTCCAGGTGTGGTTGAATTGACAACTTAGCTGCTAATACCTTCAAATATTCTTTGGCTCCCCTTGTGTCGAATCTATAAATTTGGGTTGAATACTCTACCCTCAAAAACTGTTGTGATCCCCTATACTTGTGGGTTATCAGACCTTATGTTTGGCTTAAGGGCCAACGAGAAGTAGTTGGCAAGCACATTTTCATCCCTTCCCCCAGCAGCTTGGACGGTGATCATATAGATGCCCAAAAACTCTGTCGGGTTCAGTTTTCCGTCGCACTTCGCTGGCAGGTCGGACTGGAAGGTGCGAGATGATGGCCATTGGACTTGCCGCAGCTCCCGTGTGAAGGTCGGGCACCCTACCTCATAAGGTAGGTACCCGCCACCACTGGGCGTAGGTTCGTCGACATCAGCTCCATTGCGCCTGTCAGATTGATGGCACATCTCGCGACTCCGCTCAGTGGTGACGCAGGCATCTTCCTTCTTCCTTTCCCTCAGTACCTGTCGTTGGTCTTGCTGGAGTCGCGGATCGGACGAGACCATTGTTGCATCATCACGATCATCATCGTCCGACGGTCGCCGAGTTCATCATGGCTGCCCTTGAGAGAGCTGCTGTGGCACGGACTACACAGTGGGTGCGGTTCTCTTGTCTTGGCCACCGGTGGGAATCGCCGGCGTCCCCGGCGGGCGTCGCGGCGGCTCCGCACCTTTTGGCTTGTTGATCTCGGTGAATCCGAGGAGACATTGAATGGTAGCTCTCCATTCATCCATCCTGTCTGGTGCTGGAGGAAATCCAGCAGCAGCTGAGCTCTAGCTACTGCTTCAGCCGCTGTTTTCTGGCATGGCGTGGGAGGTAGAGCACGACACCGCTCGACTCCTAGATGAACCAGGAGGAGCACCGTCGGACTCTCGCCGCCTCGGGCCAATTGCCAGAGGAACCTGGCGGAGCCGAAGCTATTCTTGGTGACGAGGCTCTTGGTCAACCAGGCACTTCCCGTGTGGGCATGGTCGTTGGGGGTCGACGGCGCCGCTCGGGGTGTTGTCGTGCTCGCCCGCCGCAGGACAAAATGCACACCTTGTCTCCGCCCCTCCAGGAGGCGCGGCCGATGGATCTTGGCTCGCACCAGAGCGGGCGCTGACATCATGTTTGTTGAGCATGCCAGTGGGGTGAGCGAGAATAAGCTGAGCGCCTCGCGGACCGTACCGGCGGAAGCTTGGTCGGCGGCATGCTGAAGAGGCTGGGTTGTGCCCGCGGCTCCAGCGGTAGTGGGAGCATTAGTTGCACCGTTTCCCTCGCCTGCCCTGTCTGCACTAGCCGCGGTGCCTGCAACATCCGCAACCGCGGGCAATGAACACTTGGAGGTGGAGGGATGCGCTTCGGCCCCGTTTTTCTTCTTGGTAGCCATGGAAGATGAAATTCGACGAAGATCAACGCGCCGGCTACTGCTTCACGTTCGCACTAGCGACGCCCCCTACCTGGCGCGCCAAAGATATCGGCGTGGAAGCACTGTCACCTATGGGGCAAGGGTGCCCCTTTGTGGTTCAGCATGGGGACGACCGCGTTGCACAAAGAGCAGAAGCAATAGGGGATGACATGACGATGGACAACATATTTTTATCCAGGTTCGGGCCGCTTTGCACCGTAAAACCCTACTCCTGCTTGGGTGCATTGATCTGGGGGAGGACGAAGGCGCAGAGTGCACAAGCCCGGCAAGGTTGCCTCAGAAGTGCAATCACGCGCGTGTTGGGTAACGTAGCATGAAATTTTAGAAAAAATCCTACGATCACGCAAGATCTATCTAGGAGATGCATAGCAACGAGAGGGGGAGAGTGTGTCCACGTACCCTCGTAGATCAAAAGCGGAAGCGTTTAGTTAGCGCGGTTTATGTAGTCGGACGTCTTCACGATCCAACCGATCCAAGAACAGAACGTACGACACCTCCGTGTTCAGCACACATTCAGCTCGATGACGTCCCTCAAGCTCTTGATCCAGTAGAGGGCCGAGGGAGAGTTCCGTCACCATGCCGTGTTGGTGATGTGATCCGCGCAGGGTTCGCCTAAGTACTACGACGCTATGACCAGAGGAGTAAACTGTGGAGGGGGGCACCGCACAGGGCTAAGAGAAATCTTTGTGTGTCTTTGGGGTGCCCCCGCCCACGTATATTAAGGAGGGAGGAGGAGGCCGGCGGCCTAGGAGGGGTGCGCCAAGGGGGGAGTCCTACTTGGACTCCTAGTCTAAGTAGGATTCGGCCCCCTCCCCTTCCTTCCGACGGAGAGGGGAAAGGGGAAAGGGGGAGAAGGAGAAGGAAAGGGGGCCGCACACCCACCCGTTGTCCAATTCGGTTTGGGCAAGGGGGAGGCGCGCGCCACCTCCTGATACGTCTCCAACGTATCTATAATTTTTGATTGTTCCATGCTGTTTTATTATCAATCTTGGATGTTTTATAATCATTTTATAGTCATTTTATATCATTTTTTGGTACGAACCTATTGACATAGTGCCAAGTGCCAGTTGTTGTTTTTTCCATGTTTTTTACATCGCGGGAAATCAATATCAGATGGAGTCCAAATGCCCCGAAACTTTATGGAGAATTTTTATGGCCCAAAAGGAAAACAACGGGCCCTGGTTGCACCTGGGGGGATTCCCGAGGAGGGGACAACCCACCAGGGCGCGACAGGAGGCCCAGGCGCGCCCTGGTGGGTTGTGCCCACCTCGGGTGCCCCCCGGACCGCCTCTTTGCTCTATAAATACCCCAATATTCTAGAAACCCTGGGGGAGTCAACGAAATATTCATCCAGCAGCCGCAGAGTCCAGAACCACCAGATCCAATCTAGACACCATCTCGGATGGGATTCAACACCTCCATTGGTGCCTCTCCGATGATGCATGAGTAGTTCTTTGTAGACCTTCGGGTCCATAGTTTGTAGCTAGCTGGCTTCCTCTCTCTCGCTGAATTCTCAATACAATGGTCTCTTGGAGATCCATATGATGTAACTCTTTTTGCGGTGTGTTTGTTGGGATCTGATGAATTTTGAGTTTATGATCAGTCATATCTTTTTATATCCATAAAAGTTATTTGAGTTTCTTTGATCTCTTATAGCCTCGTATTTCTTCTCCGATATTTGGGTTTTGTTTGGCCAACTTTATCTATTTATCTTGCAATGGGAAGAGGTGCCTGGTAGTGGGTTCGATCTTACGGTGCTTGATCCCAGTGACAGAAAGGGAAACGACACGTATGTATCGTTGCTACTAAGGATAAAACGATGGGGTCTATCTCTACATAGATAGATCTTGTCTACATCATTTCATCTTTCTTAATGCATTACTCCATTTTTCCATGAACTTACACTACTAGGGAAAATCCTAGCAGTAGCGCGGGTATTTTGACTATCAGTAGCACGGGACGTCGCGCTATTGATAAGGCGCTACAGCTAACGTGTAGCAGTAGCGACTGTCATCCCACGCTACTGCTATACATGGATAGTAGTAGCGCGCTTTAAGGAAGAGCGCTGCTGATAATATCTGCAGCGCTTTTTACAGGGAAGCGCTACTGGTAAGGCAGCGCTACTACTAACTTTGTTCCCCTCGCTACTACTAGTTTTATTAGTTTTTTTTCTGCATATTTGTTTTGTATTTGAATAGGATTTATACAATAATCTTTAGCATATCATACACATACAAATGTAATCATAGCATATACATACAACTAGTCTCATCAAATCATGTCATCATCATAATCATCATCCAACACAAAGTGGTCTCTCGTCATCATCTCGAAAATAGCGATACAAGTCTTGATTACTTGCAACTACATCGCCATCCATCTAAACAATGATATACGCGAGAATAGCTATCACTTTGAGTGAGAGCAGAACTATGCAGTACATGAGTTCGTATCCCTCTCTCGCATTAGCATGAACCTAAACTAACTAGTGCCTGTCGCTCGGAAACCGGAAACCGGTACACCTGGGCCTGACACTCCGGCCACTCGTCGTATATGTACTCCTGGCGTAGCACTTCTTCGCCATCGATGATCTATGCACCTGCATCGCCACATGAGTCGATGATATGCAACATATACAGTTGAGCAACAGAAAGAGACAGACTTGGCAAAAATAGAAGCAACATATCATAAGCATAAATAACAAAGTTGATCATACCCAAAATTCCCTAACTAGAGTGATTGTGGCTAGTCGAGGAGGACGGTTTAATTACATCACAAATAAAATTTCGTCAAGCATAACTCAAAGTTTCGTCATACAGAAAGTATGGACTAAACGAACACATTGTCATATATCGGCAATCACTCCAACATGTCGTGCCATCCATCCAAGTCAGGGAGATAGTCCCCGAGCCTAGTGAAAGGCTTCAGGTCGAGACGCTGAGTGGCTACCCGTGTGCGGACGTCTTCCCGCGACATTTATCCTTCTTTGTAGAACATCCCTGTTTTCCAACGACCTCCTTCATGATGATTTGGGCAAGTTCGCGCTGGATGTGATAGAACTCAGCTCGAAGTCGATGATTCTCGATATCTCCTACGTTCTTTGCCCATTGCAGAATATGGGCATCGCCGGATGTAGGTGACATGCGAAGGTTCTGGTGATCCCGTCTGTACTCCAGCATGTGGTGTAGGACATAGAATCCATCATTAAGAGAATCACTCGGTTGCTGGATGCAGTAGAAGTCGGTCTTATGGCCGAAGGCGAGCCTGCCGCCCCTTCTCTTCTTGTCCTTGACCGCTCCACCCCATGCTTCGTAGTAAAACATAGCACTGTCGAGAACATCTTTGATGTGGGTGTAAACCTTTTTGTTAATGTTCTTCGACGAGTCCAAGTAAAGAGCGTCGGAGTATCGGGGGTAGAGGATGATGAGGACGGCACGCCCGCCGCTGCGCAAAATAAGTACACCTCAAATTAATTAGCCTTCACCGTGTAAATGAATGATTGAAATCGAAGGAAGGATATCCGTGCGGATGACTTATAGGGGATGATAAGGCACGAGAATCGCCTCCTTGTCCTTATTGGTGAGCATGAAATTGACGATGTATTCCCTCGCGTATTCACGGTGCTTTGCGCAGACTCCCAAGAAGCCCTCGTGCATGAAGTACGGGTCAGCGACACAGATATGAGGTATCTGGTCAACCCCGATGATGTAGTTCATGTGCAAGGCATAAAGGCGGACAAACGTAAAATCTAGCTTCTTCACGTGAAACATGTCGAATATGTAATCGAATCGAAGGAAGAACTTATCCGCGGGGAAGAAGTCGACGTACGACAATTGCGGCGGAATGTTAACCACGTAGAGTGGGTATCCTGGATCTTTCGAGGCAATGAGGCCTTTCTCTCTCCGCATCACATCATCATGAAGTCCCCTTAGATCACCGAATCTGGCCCCTAGCGCTGCTGCAGGTAGGATTGGTTGACCGGGGATATGCCATTTATCCGCACCAGGGATATCTATACGGTCTTGAACCCGAGGCTGCTGAGGCGGATGGATCATAGAATCTGCTTTTTTGCCTTTCCTCGATCTCTTCCTAGACTTCTTTACTACCGGAAGGTCGTCCATAATACGTTCAGCCTCTAGAGATGACAATTCAGGCACCGACTCATGATGCTCAAACCCTAAGTAGGCACCAGTATAGACATATTGTTGAGTGCCATCGTCATCCTCATCCTCATCCATGGCAACGTCATCAGCGACTAATGGAGCCTCTTCCTTACCCCGTCCGCTATCACGCAACCCGACACCCGACGCTAATTGGGTAGGTGGCGTGTTGATGTTCATACCTTGCCGAGGCTGCGTGCTCGTGGGTGTGCTCCCGGCCGCCTCCAGATGAAGTAGACTCTTTGGCCACAACAGGGCCCACCCATTGCAACAATCACCAAGCCGCCGCGGGGTCTCGTCGTCATCCCCCACTAGTACCAGAGGAGGCAAATTCTCGTGGCCCAGTTTGACACTGGCCACAAAAACCTTGAAGACGTTCGGGGGGATCGGCCGGCTGTGGAACAATGGTTCCATCGGCTTCATTATCTTCGCCTTCCCCGCGTCCACCTTCTGGTCTCCGATAGTGTACAATATGGTGCACAGGGTTTCGTCGGCCTGCAAAGAAAAGTCTGCGACGTGAGACATCGGAAAGAAAACGAAAACGGGAGATTATACATTTATTGAAGGGGACCGGTGTGATAGATACCGTGAGGGCGTCGAGCTCAGCCAAAGACGAAGCATCGCCGAGCACGTCCGGTGCCAGAGCTGATGCCGGAGCAGGTGCGGGAGCAGGTGTGGGAGCCGGTGCGGGAGCAGGTGCTGGTGCAACGCTAGTCGAGCTGCTCCCCAAGAAGTCAGCAAGGGGAAAGTCCGCTGCATTTTTTTTGGATTTTGCCTGGTCCAATTGAAAACGGCTGGAACCAAGGAAGTAGACATGTCTACATCCACATGTTTTGCGGCAGCTACCGCTGTTGCAACTATCTGAGATGATTTCTTCTCAACCGCAATCTCAACCTTCTTGTCGATGTTTTCTTCAGTTAACCTCCGTCTTTCCTTTCTCTCCTCCGTGGTCTCACGGTAGTACTTCTTCCATGTGGCGCCGTCTCCGACACCGCGCACGCGTCCATACGATGGTCGAGTCTCCATTGGGATTCATTTCAATATGTTCAACGCCCGGTTGAATGGAGTGTCCCACTTGGGCCTCGCCAACGCCTCAGACGGCGAGTCGCTTTCGGCCGCAATCCTGTGCTGCTCTCTTTGCAAAAGGCACAAGGATAGGTTACAATAATGACTAACGTGTAGTCGAATTGATCAGAAACTAAAATTACCAGCAGTCTCATGAACTCCGTCGTGACCGCGTTCATCTCAAAAACCTTCTTCACTGGGTCCCAACGGTGCCGGGCCCTGAGGACGTCACGCTCCTGTGAGACGGTGAACTCTGCCAAGGGGTTTGGGATGCCCAGACTCGCGGCTTCTGCGTCCTCCTTGGCCCATTTGGACCTCTTCCCGCCATAACCATGGCTTCTGAGGTGGTGGCTCCCAATGTTCCTCTCTTGAAGCCCCTTCACGTACTTAGACTTTTTTTTTGGCAGCTTCGGCCTCGCAAGCCGCCTTGAATATTTGAAACTGATCTTCCGTGATTGTCGAATTATCCTTTACAATCTCGGAGTAGGGTTCCTTCTTGTCGATGATCCTTGCTTTCAACATTGTTTTCCAGGCGGCCAACGCGTCGCTAAACTTGGTCATGGCGTGTTCGTTTATCTTCTTCATTGCCGGGTCCTTATCTGGATCTTTATAATCCTTTTCATTCCGGCCCGGGAACAAGAATATCTGGTGAAACTTCTTCAGGAGGGAGGGCCTCATATTATCTATCTTCTGTAGTTTCTCATCGTTGATGGTGGCGGTTGTCCGTACGATGCAGCCTATTTGATTGCCGTAGCACGCGCGCGCTTCCTGGGGCGCTTTTGGCTCAAAATTGCCGTCATCCACCTCCGTGACCACCAGTCTAGTAGTCCTGAGCTTGTTAGGAAGCCGTTGCCTCTTTGCTTTCGGTTCTACACCGGCTCCGCTAGTCTCGGCGCCGCTCTCAGTCTGAGCGCCAATCTTGATGCCGGTCTCAGTCTCAGCGCTGGTCTCAGTCTCAGCGCCGGTCTCGATGCCGGTCTCAGTCTCAGCGTCGGTCTTAGTCTCAGCACCGGTCTGCGTGTCGGTCTTAGTCCCCGATGCCACCGGTGGGCCCAGCAACAACATCGGTTGATTGTCGGCAAGGCTCACAAATTCGTCTGCCGCCCGATAGACGTCGTCGCAATCACCAGAACCCTCTCCTTCATCGTTGCTAGCCATGTTTCCTACGATTAAATCTAGTCAATTAATTCTAGACCTAATAAAATGAATAATTACATTAAAAAAACCTATTGTTTTGCAAGAACGTTGACTCCTTCCCGGTGCGGCAAATCCCGGGCACTCGATATGTCCTAGTTTGTAGCACAAGTCATGCCGAAATTCACAGAAAATTTCGGCATGACCTTTGCTAAAAAGTGGACAAATCGAGAACCTGAAATTTGCCGGAATGGAAATAAATCAACATTCCGGCAAAACATAGGCCACTCGGCTACATTCCCTAGAAACAACAAAAGGCCACTTGGGCACAGTCGAAACATGTGCAAACACAATTGAGGAATTTGCATATATCCTGACCACTTGAAATTTGCATGTCCTAGCTTTTGACACTACAAGAAAATCTACACAAATCTCATGCTCTCTCAAACTCAATTCAAAATATAGATTATATTTAGTTAACTACTGAACTAAACTTTACTCTAAACTAAACCCTACTGCCCTAATTAACATCTAGTTAAACAAACTCAATTCAACAACTAAACCTTACTGAACTAATTAACATCAACATTATCTACTAGTTAACATCTATTATTACCCTAACTAAAAACATCAACATTATCTACGACTTAACATTAACATCTATTAACTAAAAAGGATGGGTGGGGGCCTTACAGAGAGGGGAGAGACGATGGCAGGGAGGTGCTCGGCGACAGAGGTAGGGGCAGCGAGGGTGGGCTCGGGATCGGGATGCGGCAGTCCTGGCGGGCTCGGGGGCGGTGAGGTCGAGGGCGGCGGCGGTGAGGTCGAGGGAGGCGACGGTGAGGTCGAGGGCGGCCCGAGAGGCGGCGGCGGTGAGGCTGGGCGGCCTCGGGCGGCAGCGGTGAGGATGAGCGCGGTGTCGACGCCGGCAGGAGACGGCGGCGAAGTGGGGGCGACGGCAAAGTGGGCGAGACGGCGGCGAAGTGGGGTGAGGGATCGATTTGGGGGAGAAGTGATGGCCGGGGGGAAACCGTTTTTGGCCAAGTCAAAAATAATGGTAGCGCGTTACAGAAAACGCGCTATAGCTAAGTTAGCTATAGCGCATTTCAGCGAACGAGGTACTGCTACGTCTTCATCATTTTCCCCCTTTTTCATTTATTTTTCTTTACATTTTATATTTTTCATTTCTCCTTTTTCTATTTCTTTCATTTTCATTTACTTTTCTATTTGTTTTTCATTTCATTTTATTTTCGTTAGTAGTAGCGCTTTACGCATAAACGTGCTGCTATAAGTATATTAGCGGTAGCGCGGTTTTTGGAAGATCGCTACTACTATGTGTAGCCCATTGGCTAAGTGATTGGAATTTTAGTAGTAGCGAGTTTTCGGTGAGATGCGCTACTGATATATGTCCATCTGCAGCGCGATTATTTTGCACGCGCTACTGTTGTCTAGCAGTAGCGTGCTTTTTTAACAAGCGCTACTGCTAAAGTTCTGTGTATAACGTTTTCCCGATTAGTATTAATAGACTAGATGCATGCTGGATAGCGGTCGATGTGTGGAGTAATAGTAGTAGATGCAGGCAGGAGTCGGTCTACTAATCTTGGATGTGATGCCTATGTAATGATCACTGCATGGATATCGTCATAATTATTTGAGGTTCTATCAATTCCCCAACAGTAATTCATTTACCCACCGTTTGCTATTTTTCTCGAGATAAGCCACTAATGAAACCTACGGCCCCCGGGTCTTCTTTCTCATATATTTGCTTTGCGATCTACTTTTCCTTTGCATTTTTATTCAGATCTATTAACCCAAAAATACAAAAATATTTTGCTGCACTTTTATCTGCTATCTATTATTTCAATCTATTACATCTTTCTCTCGTCATCACGCAATTTCTAGCATCGTTACCCGAAAGGGATTGACAACCCCTTTAACACGTCGGGTAGCGAGTATTTGTATTTGTGTGCAGGAGCTGTTTATGTTGTGTTGCTTGGTTCTCCTACTGGTTCGATAACCTTGGTTTCATCACTGAGGGACATACGTACCGTCGATGTGCTGCATCATCCTTTCCTCTTTGGGGAAATACCGATGTAGTCCTAGCAGACAGGAGCTTTTCTGGCACCATAGTCAGGGAGCAATCAAAAGGAATTTCTGGCGCCGTTGCCGGGGAGGATGTTCAACATAACCAGGTTCCTTATCACAAAATATCATTTCCTCGCAATTTATATTATTTGCCATTTGCCTCTCGTTTTCCTCTCCCCCACTTCACAAAAATTTGTCGTTTCATTCGCGTGTTCTTTTCCGTTCGCCGCTTTCTTGCCGGATCTGTTTTCATGTGTGTTCCTGTTCGCATAGTCATGATGCCACAAAGAAAATATTATGATGTTCCTTACCCCAATATTTTTCTTGAAATTGAGCATAATAAGTATTTTACTGAAGAAGTTAAGGAGCACTCCGTTGTGCTGGATGCTATCACAAAACAACTTGATGATATTAGTAGAGAAGTTTGCAATCTCCAATCTAAGTATGTTTTTGCTGAAAGTTTGCTAGTAAAACTATCCGATGCACAAGCTACCTGAGTAAATCAAATGGCTGCTAAACCAATCTCATTAGAAGATAAAGATGATGAAGATCTTAAAATGATTGGTGTTTCTTCTATTGATTCCTTGTTTAGTAAAGTTAAGATTGATGAAACAAGGACTAGATAAGAGTCAACTTTAGGTAGAAGGTGTCCCAATATTTCGGAGGGTGAAAATCTTGTTGAGAAAACTGATAAAAGTGGGTTTGGAGAGGTCAAACCTTTAGCTAGTGATGCACCCACTCTTTTGGATTACAAAGACTTTAATTATGATAGTTGCTCTTTGATTGATTGTATTTCTTTGTTGCAATCCATGCTAAACTCACCCCATGCTTATGAACAAAACAAAGTTTTTCTAAACATATTGTTGATGCTATGATGAAAGTTTTGGAAGAAAAATTGGAATTAAAAGTATCAATTCCTAGAAAATTGCATGCCGAATGGGAGCCTACTATCAAAGTCAAGGTTAAAAATTATGAGTGTTTTTCCTTGTGTGACTTGGGTGCTAGTGTTTCTACAATTCCGAAATCTTTATGTTATGTGCTTCGTCTTACCAATCTTGAAGAGTGTTCTTTGAATTTGCACTTGGCGGATTCTACTATTAAAAAGCCTATGGGAAGAATTTATGATGTTCTTATTCTTGCAAATAGAAATTATGTGCCCATAGATTTTATTGTTCTTGATATTGATTGCAATCCGTCTTGTCCAATTATTCTTGGTAGACCATTTTTACGCACTATCGGTGCCGTGATTGATATGAAAGAAGGCAATATTAAGTTCCAATTTCCTTTGAGGAAGGGTATGGAACACTTTCCTAGAAAAAAAATCAGGCCACCTTATGAATCAATCATGAGGGAATCTTATGGATCTCGAACCAAAGATGACAATACTTAGATCCTTGCCTTATGCCTAGCTAAGGGCGTAAAACTATAGCGCTTGTTGGGAGGCAACCCAATGAATAAAATTTATTTTTGCTTTTTGCTTTCTGTTCTTGTGTGTTTGCACAATCATGCCTCTCGTATGATTGTGTTTTTTGTGTTTTAATTAGTGTTTGTGCCAAGTAAAGCCTTTAGGATCTTCTTGGGTGATAGTTGTTTGATCTTGCTAAAAAATCACCAGAAACCTTCTTGCAGTAGATCAATATACAAATCACCCTGGTCATCCTAATTTTTCAGAATTTGTGGAGTTACAGAAGTATTCGGAAGTGTCAGATTGCTACAGACTGTTCTGTTTTGATAGATTCTATTTTCTTTGTGTTGTGTGCTTATTTTGATGGCTCTATGGTTTTCTTTGATGAGGTTTTGCCATAGAAAAGTTGGAATACAGTAGATATAATGCAAAAACAAAATATGAATTGGTTTGATACCACACTTATAGTAGTGGTTTGCTTTCTTTTACTAACGGATCTCATGAAGATTTTGTTGAGTTTTGTGTGATTGAAGTTCTCAAGTTTTGGGTTATCTTACGATGGATGAAAGAAGGATAGAAGAGCCTAAGCTTGGGGATGCCCTGGCATCCCAAGCTATTATCCAATAATGAGCAGCCAACTAAGATTGGGGATGCCCCCGAGTGGCATCCCCTCTTTCTTCTAACGATTATCGGTATTTTACTTGAAGGTATATTTTTACCCGTCACATGATATGTGTTTTGCTTGGAGCATCTTGTATGATATGAGTCTTTGCTTGTTTTATTTTGTGTTTTAAGTCATCAATCTTTGCTGGACACACCTATTTGAGAGAACCAAAATTATGTCATGACTTGTTAGAATTGCTCTCTATGCTTCACTTAAATCTTTTATGAGCTAGGACTTGCTCTAGTGCTTCACTTATATATTTTTGAGCACGGTGTGCTTAGTTATTTTTGAAGAAATTCTCTCTTGCTTCACTTAGATTTATTTGGGAGTTAGTAGAATTTGAAAGAAATTCTCTCTTGCTTCACTTAAATTATTTTGAGAGAAAGAAAATTTGTTATGCTCATGATCTTCACTTATATTTGTTTGAGCTTATGAAAAGCAACACATGAAAATTAGTCCCAAAGTGACAGATATCCAAGACGGATAAAGTAAAAAATGTCATGAAGATCATTGGACAAAATAAACTGGATTCTTACTAATAGTTTTGAGGTATGATGATGTGATATGTGAGTTGTGTTGATGAGTGATTATGCTTTAGTAAGAATATTGGTGTTAAGGTTTGTGATTCCCTATGCATGCACGAAAGTCAATAGTCATGCAATGAAATTATATCCTACTTGTGGTGCATTATTCAGTGTTAATTATGCTTAATGCTTGCTTATGAGATTATTCGTTTCTTGGTTGGTCGCTTCTCAATCTTTTTGCTAGCCTTCATTTTGCACCAAGTATGACCTCTACTTGTGCATCCAAAATCCTTTAAACCAGTTTTGCCATATGAGTCCACTATACCTACCTATATGCGGTATTCTTTTGCCGTTCTAAGCAAATTTGCATGAGCCATCTCTAATTTTCTAAATAAACTTCTCTTTTGTGTGTTTGTTTCGCTCGCGGAACGATAACAGGTGGCTAATATTTTCCATGCTGGATGTGTTATTCTCACGATGAGTGTTTATTCACTTGTCATTGCACGAGAGTAAGGCAAATGTTTTAGGGATGCCCAGTCCCAAAATACAAAAATGAATTTACTTTATGTTGTCAAATAATAAATTCCTTGGAAAGTGTTGGTATGGAAGGCACCCGTGGATACGGTTAGCCACGGAAAGTGAAAGTATGGTGGAAAAAGGAATAAACTATATTTTCTGTTTGGGAACCGCCTATGGCATATCTAGCATGGAAAGTGTTCGGAAATCTAAGTCGTTTTCGTTGGTGGGATGGATACACCTCCCAAAAAAATTTTATCTCTAATTTTTTCGCTTTGAGCTCTGGCACCTCTACAAATCCCTACTTCCATCTGCGAAGGGCCTTTCTTTTACTTTATGCAATTTTTATTTTTGAATTTGAGTCTCCATCTTCTCTTACAAAAGCACCAACTAAGAGGCAATATGATCATACTTGACTATTGGGTGTAGCTAATATGCGAATGTGCTTCATGAATGGATCAATGTTTGAGCATGATGGGCTAGAGATAACTTATTTTAGCGTCGATATTTTGAAAGACATGGTTGCTTGTTGATATGCTTGAGTATCTAAATTATTATGTCAAAACTAGACTATTGTTTTGAATCACATAAAAGTCCAAATGTCCATGTTATAAAGAAAAGAATATGTTATGACTTGATAAACAGCACTCCACATCAAAAATTCTGTTTTTATCACTTACCTACTCGAGGACGAGCAGGAGTTAAGCTTGGGGATGTTGATACGTCTCCAACGTATCTATAATTTTTTATTGTTCCATGTTGTTTTATTATCAATCTTGGATGTTTTATAATCATTATATATTCATTTTACATCATTTTTTGGTACTAAACTATTGACATAGTGCCAAGTGCCAGTTGCTATTTTTTCCATGTTTTTTACATCGCAGGAAATTAATATCACACAGAGTCCAAATGCCCCGAATCTTTACGGAGAATTTTTATGGGCCAGAAGGAACACAACGGGCCCTGGTTGCACCTGGGGGGAGTCCCGAGGAGGGGACAACCCACCAGGGCACGCAAGGAGGCCCATGCACGCCTTGGTGGGTTGTGCCCACCTCGGGTACCACCCCCCCGGACTGCCTCCTTGCTCTATAAATACCCCAATATTCCAGAAACCCTAGGGGAGTCGACGAAATATTCATCCAGCCGCCACAAACGACCCGATCCAATCTCGGATGGGGTTCACCACCTCCATTGGTGCCTCTCCGATGATGCGCCAGTAGTTCTTTGTAGACCTCCGGGTCCGTAGTTAGTAGCTAGATGGCTTCCTCTCTCTCGCTGAATTCTCAATAGAATGGTCTCTTGGAGATCCATATGATGTAACTCTTTTTGCGGTGTGTTTGTTGGGAACTGATGAACTTTGAGTTTATGATGAGTCATATCTTTTTATATCCATGAAAGTTATTTGAGTTTCTTTGATCTCTTATATGCATGATCTCTTATAGCCTCGTATTTCTTCTCCGATCTTTGGGTTTTGTTTGGCCAACTTGATCTATTTATCTTGCAATGGGAAGAGGTGCCCGGTAGTGGGTTCGATCTTACAGTGCTTGATCCTAGTGACAGAATGGGAAACGACATGTATGTATCATTCCTATTAAGGATAAAACGATGGGGTCTATCTCTACATAGATAGATCTTTTCTACATCATGTCATCTTTATTAATGCATTACTCCGTTTTCCCATGAACTTAATACACTAGATGCATGCTGGATAGCGGTCGATGTGTGGAGTAATAGTAGTAGATGGAGGCAGGAGTCGGTCTACTAATCTTGGACGTGATGCCTATGTACTGATCATTCCCTGGATATCATCATAATTATTTGACGTTCTATGAATTTCCCAACAGTAATTCGGTTACCCACCGTTTGCTATTTTTCTCAAGAGAAACCACTAGTGAAACCTACGGCCCCGGGTCTTCTTTCTCATATATTTGCTTTGCGATCTACTTTTCCTTTGCATTTTTATTCAGATCTATTAAACCAAAAATACAAAAATACTTTGCTGCACTTTATTTTATCCGCGATCTATTATTTCAATCTATTACATCTTTCTCTCGTCATCACGCAATTTCTGGCATCGTTACCCGAAAGGGATTGACAACCCCTTTAACACGTCGGGGTGCGAGTATTTGTTATTTGTGTGTTGGAGCTGTTTACGTTGTATTGCTTGGTTCTCCTACTGGTTCGATAACCTTGGTTTCATCACTGAGGGAAATACCTATCGTCGATGTGTTGCATCATCCCTTCCTCTTTGGGGATATACCGACATACTCCTAGCAGACAGGAACTTTTCTGGCGCCATAGACAGGGAGCAGTCACCTCCCGTGGCCTGTCTCCTCTTCTCCACCATGGCCCATGAGGCCCATTAACTTTCCCGGGGGGTTTCGATAACCTCCCTGTACTCCGAAAAATCCCCGATCTTCTTCATAACCATTCCGGTGTCCGTATATAACCTTCCAATATTTGAATCTTTGCCTCTTGACCATTTCGAGACTCCTCGTCATGTCCGTGATCTCATCCGGGACTCCGAACAACCTTCGGTCACCAAAACACATAACCCATAATACAAATCTTCATCGAACATTAATGTTGCGGACCCTACGGATTCGAGAACTATGTAGACATGACCGAGACTCATATCCAGTCAATAAAAAATAGCGGAACCTAGATGGTCATATTGGCTCCTGCATATTCTACGATGATCTTTATTGGTCAGACCGCATAACAACATATGTCATTCCCTTTTTTATATGTATGTTACTTGCCCGAGATTCGATCGTCGGTATCATCATACCTAGTTCAATCTCGTTACCGCAAGTCTCTTTACTTGTTCCGTAATGCATCATCCTGCAACTAACTCATTAGTCACAATGCTTGCAAGGCTTATAGTGATGTGCATTACCGAGAGGGCCCAGAGATACCTCTCCGATACACGGAGTGAAAAATCCTAATCTTGATCTATGCCAACCCCAGAAACACCTTCGGAGACACCTGTAGAGCATCTTTATAATCACCCAGTTACGTTGTGACGTTTGATAGCACACAAGGTGTTCCTCCGGAATTCGGGAGTTGCATAATCTCATAGTCAAAGGAACATGTATAAGTCATGAAGAAAGCAATAGTAATAAAACTAAACGATCATTATGCTAAGCTAATGGATGGGTCTTGTCCATCACATCATTCTCTAATGATGTGATCCTGTTCATCAAATGACAACGCATGTCTATGGTCAGGAAACTTAACCATCTTTGATTAACGAGCTAGTCAAGTAGAGGCTAGGGACACTCTGTTTTGTCTATGTATTCACACATGTACTAAGTTTACGGTTAATACAATTCTAGCATGAATAATAAACATTTATCATGATATAAGGAAATATAAATAACAACTTTATTATTGCCTCTAGGGCATATTTCCTTCAGTCTCCCACTTGCACTAGAGTCAATAATCTAGATTACATTGTAATGATTCTAACACCCATGGAGTCTTGGTGTTGATCATGTTTTGCTCGTGGAAGAGGCTTAGTCAATGGGTCTGCAACATTCAGATCCGTATGTATTTTGCAAATCTCTATGTCTCCCTCCTTGACTTGATCGTGGATGGAATTGAAGCATCTCTTGATGTGATTGGTTCTCTTGTGAAATTTGGATTCCTTCGCCAAGGCAATTGCTCCAGTATTTTCACAAAAGATTTTCATTAGACCCGATGCACTAGGTATTACACCTAGATTGGATATGAACTCCATCATCCAGACTCCTTCATTTGCTACTTCTGAAGCAGCTATGTACTCCGCTTCACACATAGATCCGCCACGACGCTCTGCTTGGAACTGCACCAACTGACAGCTCCACCATTCAATATAAATACGTACCGGTTTGTGACTTAGAGTCATCCGGATCAGTGTCAAAGCTTGCATCTACGTAACCATTTACGACAAGCTCTTTGTCACCTCCATAAACGAGAAACATATCCTTAGTCCTTTTTAGGTATTTCAGGAGGTTCTTGACCGCTGTCCAGTGATACACTCCTGGATTACTTTGGCACCTCCCTGCTAAACTTATAGCAAGGCACACATCAGGTCTGGTACACAGCATTGCATACATGATAGAACCTATGGTTGAGGCATAGGGAATGACTTTCATTTTCTCTCTATCTTCTGCAATGGTCGGGGCATTGAGTCTGATCAATTCACACCATGTAACACAGGCAAGAACCCTTTCTTTGACTGATCCATTTTGAACTTCTTCAAAACTTTATCAAGGTATGTGCTTTGTGAAAGTCAAATTAAGCATCTGATCTATATCTATAGATCTTGATGCCCAATATATAAGCAGCTTCACCGAGGTCTTTCATTGAAAAATTCTTATTCAAGTATCCTTTTATGCTATCCAGAAATTCTATATCATTTCCGATCAACAATATGTCATCCACATATAATATCAGAAATGCCACAGAGCTCCCACTCACTTTCTTGTAAATACAGGCTTCTCCAAAAGTCTGTATAAAACCATATGCTTTGATCACACTATCAAAGCGTATATTCCAACTCCGAGATGCTTGCACCAGTCCATAAATGGATCGCTGGAGCTTGCACACTTTGTTAGCACCTTTAGGATCGACAAAACCTTCTGGTTGCATCATATACAACTCTTCTTTAAGATATCCATTAAGGAATGCAGTTTTAACATCCATTTGCCAAATTTCATAATCATAAAATGCGGCAATTGCTTACATGATTCAGACAGACTTAAGCATCGCTACGGGTGAGAAGGCTCATCGTAGTCAACTCCTTGAACTTGTCGAAAACCTTTTGCAACAAGTCAAGCTTTGTAGACAGTAACATTACTGTCAGCGTCAGTCTTCTTCTTGAAGATCCATTTATTCTCTATGGCTTGTCGATCATCGGGCAAGTCAACCAAAGTCCGCACTTTGTTCTCATATATGGATCCCATCCCAGATTTCATGGCCTCAAGCCATTTCACGGAATCTGGTCTCATCATCACTTCCACATAGTTCGTAGGTTCGTCATGGTCTAGTAACATGACTTCCAGAACAGCATTACCGTACCACTCTGGTGCGGAACGTACTCTAGTTGACCTACGAGGTTTGGTAGTAACTTGATCTGAAGTTTCATGATCATTATCATTAGCTTCCTCACTAATTGGTGTAGGAATCAATGGAACTGATTTCTGTGATGAACTACTTTCCAATTCGGTTGAAGGTACAATTACCTCATCAAGTTATACTTTCCTCCCACTCACTTCTTTCGAGAGAAACTCCTTCTCTAGAAAGGATCCATTCTTAGCAATGAATATCTTGCCTTCGGATCTGTGATAGAAGGTGTAGCCAACAGTCTCCTTTGGGTATCCTATGAAGCCGCATTTTTCTGATATGGGTTCGAGCTTATCAGGTTGAAGCTTTTTCACATAAGCATAGCAGCCCCAAACTTTAAGAAATGACAACTTAGGTTTCTTGCCAAACCACAGTTCATATGGTGTCGTCTCAACAGATTTAGATGGTGCCCTATTTAACGTGAATGCAGTCGTCTCTAAAGCATAACCCCAAAATGATAGTGGTAAATCGGTAAGAGACATCATAGATCGCACCATATCTAATAAAGTATGATTACGACGTTCGGACACACCATTACGCTGTGGTGTTCCAGGTGGCGTGAGTCGCAAAACTATTCCACATTGCTTAAAATGAAGACCGAACTCATAACTCAAATATTCACCTCCACGATCAGATCGTAGAAACTTTATTTTCTTGTTACGATGATTTTCTACTTCACTCTAAAATTCTTTGAACTTTTCAAATGTTTCAGACTTATGTTTCATTAAGGAGATATACCCATATCTGCTCAAATCATCTGTGAAGGTCAGAAAATAACGATGCCCGCCGCAAGCCTCAACACTCATTGGACCGCATACATCAGTATGTATTATTTCCAATAAGTCAGTTGCTCGCTCCATTGTTCCAGAGAACGGAGTCTTTAGTCATCTTGCCCATGAGGCATGGTTCACAAGCATCAAGTCATTCATAATCAAGTGATTCCAAAAGCCCATCAGCATGGAGTTTCTTCATGCGCTTTACACCAATATGACCTAAACGGCAGTGCCACAAATAAGTTGCACTATCATTATTAACTTTCCATATTTGGCTTCAATATTATGAATATGTGTATCACTACAATCGAGATTCAACAAAAATAGACCACTCATCAAGGGTGCCTGACCATAAAAGATATTACTCATATAAATAGAATAACCATTATTCTCTGATTTAAATGAATAGCCGTCTCGCATCAAACAAGATCCAGATATAATGTTCGTGCTCAACAATGGCACGAAATAACAATTATTCAGATCTAAAACTAATCCCGAAGGTAGATGTAGAGGTAGCATGCCGACGGCGATTACATCGACTTTGGAACCATTTCCCACATGCATCGTCACCTCGTCCTTAGCCAATCTTCATTTAATCCATAGCCCCTCTTTCGAGTTGCAAATATGAGCAACAGAACCAGTATCAAATACCCAGGTGCTAATACGAGCATTACTAAGGTACACATCAATAACATGTATATCAAATATACCTTTCACTTTAACATCCTTCCTATCCGCCAAATACTTGGGGCAGTTCCGCTTCTAGTGAGCAGTCCCTTTGCAGTAGAAGCACTCAGTTTCAGGCTTAGGTCCAGACTTGGGCATCTTCCCGGGAGCAGCAACTTGCTTGTCGTTCTTCTTGAAGTTCCCCTTCTTCCCTTTGCCCTTTTTCTTGAAACTAGTGGTCTTGTTAACCATCAACACTTGATGCTCCTTGATTTCGACCTCCGCAACCTTTAGCATCGCAAAGAGCTCGAGAATTGTCTTATCCATCCCTTGCATATTATAGTTCATCATGAAGCTTTTATAGCTTGGTGGCAGTGATTGAAGAACTCTGTCAATGACAGTATCATCAGGAAGATTAACTCCCAGCTGAGTCAAGTGGTTGTGTAACCCAGACATTCTAAGTATATGTTCACTGATAGAACTGTTCTCCTCCATCTTGCAGCTATAGAACTTATTGGAGACTTCATATCTCTCAATTCGGGCATTTGCTTGAAATATTAACTTCAACTCCTGGAACATCTCATATGCTCCATAACGTTCAAAACGTCTTTGAAGTCCCGATTCTAAGCCGTAAAGCATGGCACACTGAACTATCAAGTAGTCATCAGCTTGGCTCTGCCAGACATTCATAACATCCGGAGTTGCTCCTGCAGCGGGTCTTGCACCTAGCGGTGCTTCCAGGATGTAATGAGGATAATCCTCAAGTTACGGACCCAGTCCGTGTAGTTGCTACCATCATTTTTCAACTTAGCTTTCTCTAGGAACGCATTAAAATTCAAGGGAACAGTAGCATGGGCCATTGATCTACAACAACATAGATATGCAAAAAACTATCAGGTACTGAATTCATGATAAATTAAAGTCCAATTAATCATATTACTTAAGAACTCCCACTTAGATAGACATCCCTCTAGTCATCTAAATGATCACGTGATCCATATCAACTAAACCATGTCCGATCATCACGTGAGATGGAGTAGTTTTCAATGGTGAACATCTCTATGTTGATCATATCGACTATATGATTCACGTTTGACCTTTCGGTCTCAGTGTTCCGAGGCCATATCAGCATATGCTAGGTTCGTCAAGTTTAACCCCTAGTATTCTGCATGTGCAAAACTGGCTTGCACCCGTTGTATGTGAACGTATAGCTTATCACACACGATCATCACGTGGTGTCTCGGCACGACGAACTATAGCAACGGTGCATACTCAGGGAGAACACTTATACCTTGAAATTTACTGAGGGGTCATCTTATAATGCTACCGCCATACTAGGCAAAATAACATGCATAAAGGATAAACATCACATGCAAAAAAACTATGTGACATGATATGGCCATCATCATCTTGTGCCTCTGATCTCCATCTCCAAAGCACCGTCATGATCTCCATCGTCACCGGCTTGACACCTTGATCTCCATCGTAGCGTCGTTCTCGTCTCGCCAACTATTGCTTCCACGACTATCGCTACTGCTTAGTGATGAAGTAAAGCAATTACATGGCAATTGCATTTCATACAATAAAGCGACAACCATAAGGCTTCTGTCAGTTGCCGATAACTTTTACAAAACATGATCATCTCATACAACAATTTATATCTCATCGCGTCTTGACCATATCACATCACAACATGCCCCACAAAAACAAGTTAGATGTTCTCTACTTTGTTGTTGCAAGTTTTATGTGGCTGCTACGGGCTTCTAGTAAGAACCATTCTTACCTACGCATCAAAACCACAACGATTTTTCATCAAGTGTGATGTTTTAACCTTCAACAAGGACCGCACGTAGTCAAACTCGATTCAACTAAAGTTGGAGAAACAGACACCCACCAGCCACCTGTGTGCAAAGCACGTCGATAGAACCAGTCTCATGAACGCGGTCATGTAATGTCGGTCCGGGCCGCTTCATCCAACAATACCGCTGAATCAAAGTAAGACGTTGGTGGTAAGCAGTATGACTATTATCGCCCACAAATCTTTGTGTTCTACTCGTGCATATCATCTACGCATAGACCTGGCTCGGATGCCACTGTTGGCCAACGTAGCATGCAATTTCAAAAAAATTCCAACGATCACGCAAGATCTATCAAGGAGATGCATAGCAATGAGAGGGGGAGAGTGTGTCCACGTACCCTCGTAGACCAAAAGCGGAAGCATTTAGTTAATTAACACGGTTGATGTAGTCGAACGTCTTCATGATCCAACCGATCCAAGCACCGAACGTACGGCACCTCCGTGTTCAGCAAACGTTCAGCTCGATGACGTCCCTCGAGCTCTTGATCCAGTAGAGCGTCCAGGGAGAGTTCTGTCAGCACGACGGTGTGGTGACAGTGTTGGTGATGTGATCCGTGTAGGGCTTCACCTAACCACTACAACACTATGACCGGAGGAGTAAACTGTGGAGGGGGGCACCGCACACGGCTAAGAGAAATATTTGTGTGTCTTTGGGGTGCCCCACGCCCCCGTTTATAAAGGAGGGGAGGAGGAGGCCGGCGGCCTAGGAGGGGCGCACCAAGGGGGGTGTCCTACTTGCACTCCCAGTCCAAGTAGGATTCGCCCTCCCCCCTTCCTTCCAATGGAGAGGGGAAAGGGGAAAGAGGGGAGAAGGAGAAGGAAAGGGGGGGCCGCGCCCCCACCCCTTGCCCAATTCGGTTTGGGCAAGGGGGAGGCACGCACCACCTCCCGTGGACTGCCTCCTCTTCTCCACCATGGTCCATGAGGCCCATTAACTTTCCCGGGGGGTTCCAGTAAACTCCCGGTACTCCAAAAAATCCCCGATCTTCTTCAGAACCATTCCGGTGTCCGTATATAACCTTCGATATATGAATCTTTACCTCTCGACCATTTCGAGACTCCTCGTCATGTCCGTGATCTCATCCGAGGGGCCGAACAAACTTCGGTCAAAAAACATATTACTCATAATGAAATCGTCATCCAACGTTAAGCGTGCGGACCCTACGAGTTCGAGAACTATGTAGACATGACCGAGACTCATCTCCGGTCAATAACCAATAGCGGAACCTCGATGCTCATATTGGCTCCTACATATTCTATGAAGATCTTTATCGGCCAAACCGCATAACAACATACGTCATTCCCTTTGTCATCGGTATGTTAGTTGCCCGAGATTCAATCGTCGGTATCATCATACCTAGTTCAATCTCGTTACCGGCAAGTCTCTTTACTCGTCCCGTAATGCATCATCCCGCAACTAACTCATTATTCACATTGCTTGCAAGGCTTATAGTGATGTGCATTACCGAGAGGGCCCAAAGATACCTCTCCGATACACGGAGTGCCAAATCCTAATCTTGTTCTATGCCAACCCCACAAACACCTTCGGAGACACCTGTAGAGCATATTCATAATCACCTAGTTACATTGTGACGTCTGATAGCACACAAGGTGCTACTCTGGTATTCGGGAGTTGCGTAATCTCATAGTCAAAGGAATATGTTGTCGGGGGAAATCGACACCTATGGAATCACTGGGATCCCTTCTACAGTTGGCGGGCGCGAGGTTGTGCAAAGAGCGGGTCTGACAGGAAGCACGCGGATCGTTTACCCAGGTTCGGGCCGCGAGGATGCGTAAAACCCTAGTCCTGCTTTGGTGGATGTATTGAGTGTTCTTGTGTTCTTGAGCTAGCTACGGGGTGTAATCTGCCCAAAAGATCCGAATCCTTCTCCCGGTCACCTCAGGCCTCCTTTTATAGGAAAAAGGGGTTGCCATAGTGGCAGACAGGAGGTGGAAAGGTCTACAGTGGATGAGTCTATCCTCTGGCACCGTCGGCAAGCGCATTTAATGCGCTGCCAACGTGCCTCTCTCGCTTTATCGGGGATGGCAAGGAAGCACGTCCCAGCTATCGCCGCCCCGCCTGGCTTCAACACGTGTCCGAGCTGACGAGGCGTCGTGGTGCCACGTTGGCTGGCTGCTGGCCTGGTGCGGTGGTGGAGCCTTCACGAAGATCTGCATGCCATCATTCAGGTGCTTGCTGGGTCGGTGTAGAGGCCGACCGTCGCCACGCAGGTGCCTGCTTAGCTGGTTGAGCTAGCTGCTGCTTGGGGACGGCGGTGGAGCCTTGGCAGGCGCGGGCCTGGCCGCGGCCCCGTAGGTGTCTTCGGCAAGGGCCTTGTCGAGGCCTCAGCAATGGTCTTGTCGTGGCGTCATCATCTTCCCAGGCAAGCATCTTGTCGGGGGTCTCGTGGATTTCCTCGGTCAGGATCCCGCCGAGGATCGTCGTCTTCTGATCCTCATCTGATCTCGTGTGTTCATGATCTTGACGAAGATCTGCATGCCACCATAGAGGCGCCTCCCGAGCCCTGGGTCCAATATAATTGTTGGTGGCGTTTGGAACCCTTGGGCTCAAGGGCGGCTCGCTCTGCTGGTGTTGGGCAAGCTGCCCCGGCAAGGCTCTTGCCGGGGCCACGGAGGCTGCTCCGGCAAGGGTCTTGCTGGGGGATCCACCTCGCCCCTTTGCTCTTTGTGTTTCTGGTCTTGGCGTTGCTTCTGGTCGCCTTGTGCCTTCGGCTTCCCTCCTCTGCCCTGCTTAATGTGGCCGTGGGCGTGGCTCCGACTATCCGTGCACAAGTAATGGGGTAAAAAGGAGTGCCCCTACTTTTGTATACCGACAGGATCCCCTGGGCCTGGGCCACACATAAGCGCGACACGTTGTTGGGCTAGGCCCAGAACGGTGCGCGGGCAGTCGGGGCGGGATTTTTACTGTGGTAACTTCTCGTCCGCTGCGCTTCTCCACGACCCGCGTTGAATGCGTGACGTGGGGAGTCGTGCGTGACGTGGGGGTCATGCGTGGGGTGGTTCCCGCACACATGCGTCACATCGCAGTTAATGGGAAAGAGGCGGCCCACGCCTTCCCCATAAAAAGGAATAACCGCGGGCACGCTGCTCATTTACCCTCCGTGCTTTCCCCAATCTCGGAACCGTCATCCCCTTCTTCCTTCCTCTCAAGCTCTTGCCATCGCTCGCCGCTGTCGTGCCTTCTCCATCCTTCATTCCTCGCCTCCCGCAGCCGCCATGGCACCCAAGACCAGCAGAGGCAAGGGAGTGGCCAAGGATGCCGGGACGAATGAGCTGGCGGAGAGCGAGTTGGCGGTGCGGTGGACGCAGTCTGCCTACTTCCCCACGGCGGTCGACGCAGTCCACCTCCGGGACTACTTCAAGCACTTGTGGGGGTGCAAGACGGGGGGGGGAGACGACGGGGCACCCGACCATGCGCGTCATCCCTGCCGCCTTCGTCGAGGCCGGCCTGAATCGGTACCCGTTCTTCGTCGACTACTTTTCATGCGGCCTCTGCCCCCCTTCTCTGATTTCTTCAGCGACATCATGCACACCTACGGCTTCCACCTTCTGGATTTTACCCCAAATGCCGTGGCATGCGTGGCTCTTTTTGCGCACCTCTGCGAGGGCTTCATCGGGGTGCATCCCAACACGGCGCTCTTCCACCACTACTTCTTCCCTCAGATCCAAAAGGGGGGTGCCATTTCTGGTTGTGTCGCCTGGATCCCAAGGTCCAAGGGGACATACCCGGAGGGCGCTCAGAAGGAGAGGTGGGAGGAGTGGCGGGGCTGATGGTGCTGGATTGAGGAGGAGGATCCACCAGCATTCTGCGAGGTTCACGAGGCGCCGCCGGTTCGCCGAAGTGACTGGAGCGATGTTGATGCCGACGATGCGAAGCTCACGGTCGCCACCACCAGGATTCTTTGCCTCACCGAGGCCGGGCTTACCCTCGAGATGATCGGGGCGGATTTCATCCGCCGTCAAATTGCCCTGCTGGACAACAAGGGGAGGCCGACCTGGCTCTTCACGAAAGCGGCTGACATCATGAGGCTTCGCCCCGGCCTCGACCACAACCTCACGGTGATGGGGCATGCCCATTTTTGCCTGTGCCTCTTTCAGCTCGACGTGAACCGCGACGGCAAGGTCGAGCGGTCCGGCAAGGCCGAGAAGCCGCCGCGAAGGCCGGCAAGGTCGCCAAGGGGCCCTTGTTTAAGTTGCCGGCGGGGGTGGTCCCGCTGAGCAACAACTCGCGTCGAAACGACATCATCGCCATGATGCCGTAGTTCAACGCACACGGCCTCGTCCCAAATTGGGCCGAGCTGGTAGAGGATCAGGTGCAGGAGTTTTTTGACACCCTGGAGGTGAAATACATCTGCGATGAGCCGCGGCTCATCCAGGACACCACCCAGGCGGAGCTGGACTACATTGCCGCCAGGGCGGCAGAGGCGGAGCTCACCAAGGAGGCCGGTAGCGCCGGCGGCGTGGAGGATAAGGACGCGGCGGCCGCGGAGGAGAAGGAGCTTGCCTAGTGGGCAGAGTATGCTGGGGAAGCCAGCAGCGCCAGCATCGGGGCCCCTCTCGTCGAAGATGTGGTCGACGAGTCGTCGTCGGACGAGGCCGAGGCTGTCGGCCCTCCGGTCACGGGGAGAGGGCGAGTAGTGCGACTGGCCACCTCTGGCGAGTCGGTCCGGCCCGGCAGAGCCGTACAACCGCGGCAAGCCCAGGAGGGGTCCGCGCGCCAGACAAGGGCCGCGGCAGCGAAGAAGTTTGTGAAGGCCGCGGTGGCGAAGAAGAAAGTAACTGCCTCTTCTTCGTCCAAGCGTCTTCGGACTCCATCAGCTTCCCCTCCTCCACCAGATGTCGACGCGGAGGTCGTCTTCAATTTTGGGTCCCTCAGCCCAAGGAGGAAGAGGAAGGCGGCAGAAGAGGAGGTGGAGGACGAGTAAATGTCTTGTTCCTTTCTGTCATCCCCGCCTCCTCAGATTGTGCCGCTTATCTTGATTCGTTTCCATCTTTGCAGGGATGCAGAGACACTGGCCCAGAGGGTGAAGAGGGTCAGGGCTTCAGCGAGCGGCCAGCCCCCGGCCGGTGCTTCCGGTACACCGCTGGTGTTGTTGAGCAGCCCGGACAACAGCCCCCGGCACAGCCCCCAGCGTAATTTCATCACTCGCCCTTCGTCAACGTGTGTTGGGGGCACGATCCCTTCGTGCTGACCTTGCCGTGATTGCAGGAGGAGGACAGCAGCAGGAGGAGCCACAGAGGGCTACCCTCAACACGCTGCCCCCATCGACCACGCCGCCCTGAGGGGTGTCCCCAGCAAGGGTGCCAAGCACCGAGCCCATGCACATGGAGGAGGAGGAGGCGAACTCGGGCGCTGGTGGCTCGCCTTGGCGCCAAATGTTGGCGGGGAGGGGACCTCTACTTCCCAGCCCGGCACGGGTAAGTCACTTGCCTTCCGTGCCTGTTCTTTTTCTTTTCTTTCTGAATCTTGGTCTCGGCTTCGCCTCATCCCCTTCTCGGTATCCAGATCCTCCTTCGGCGGATCCAGAGGACATAGATACCGTCATCGAGGATGTTGCCAAGGACGCCGCGGCGGAGGTCGACAAGATCGCCGCCGAGGAGGCCGCCAGGGGCGCTGCTGAAGATGCCACCAAGGGGCCCGCCAGGGACCCCGGCAAGGCTGCTGCCGAGGAGGCCGGCAAGGGGCCCGCCGAGGAGGCCGGCAAGGCCGCTGCCGAGGAGGCCGGCAAGGCCGCTGCCGAGGAGGAGGTGGTTGACGACTAACCTTCCTCCTCTGCTGCCTCTGGCTCAGGCAGGTAACTGAGGGTGAGCGACGACTTGTTCGTCCACCTCCCAGGGACGGCGAGCACTTGGGAGCCCGTCGAAGGGGAGGTGTTCGATGATGAAGAGCTCGCCGCCGCCGGGCTTGAGGTCGTTGACGAGCCGAGCGCCGGTGGCGGCGGTTCCCAGGAAGAGCGGCTCCTCCAGGCCATGGGCGCCAACTTCCAGAAGCTCCGGGTGCTTCACCGCGCTCGCCTGGACAAGGCCAAGTCCAGGATGGCGGTGGTGGACAAGGCGGAGGCGGAGCTCGAGGGGCATATTGCCGAGGCGCAGGCTTGGTTCCGCCAGGCCCACAAGGACCTGAAGGCCGCCCAGGACGCGCTGGCTGAGCGTGACCTGGCGCTCGTCATTAAGCAGGCCGACATCGAGAAGGCCCAGGAACTGGCGAAGCAGGAGGCGCTCAGGCCGAGGCCGCTCGACACTAGCAGCAGGCCGCGCTAAACTCCCAGGAGGAGGACCTTGCCACGCGCGAGAAGAGGCTCGCCGCAATGCTCCGCGGCAAGGATGCGGAGGTGGAGAAACTCGTCGTGCAGTGGACCCAGGAGCTGGAGCAGAGGCACAAGGAGGCACTCAATGCCCAGGCTCTGGTTCACGCCAGTAAGGTGAAGGAGCTGGAGGTGGAGCGGGACGAGCTGAAGGACCAAGTCCTGAAGCTGTCCAAGGAGAAGGACACGCTCAACGGTGCGCTGGTAGAGGCGCAGGGTGCAGTCCTTGGCAAGGCTGAGCAACTCTCCAAGGCCAACGACTCCATCAAAGACCTGAAGCGGAAGTTGGAGGGTCTTGAGGAGACGCTCTCGGAGGCCAAGGCCTGGGAGGAGACCCTGGCCAAGGATCTGGAGGCCGAGAAGCAGCAGCGGAAGAACGAAGCCGTCAACCATAGGGATTTTGTGGATGGTGAGAATCGCTGGATCGGCTGCCTCGAAGACGTCGCCGGCAGGATCACCATGCAACTGGCTACCATGGGGATGCTGAATGTGAGGTACACCCCGGAGCACAACGTGAGCCCCAACGCCAAGCTGACCCTGTTCTTTGAGGGTGTCTTCGGTGCCCTGGAGCAGCTTCACTCCAGCCGGGTGGCCTCTCTAGCCGATGAGGCCCGGAGGCTTTGTCGGGGTGCCATGACTAAGGTCCTCACCAAGGTGGTGCACTGGAACCCAAACCTCAACTTTGACGTCGCGCTGGAGAGCTTGCCGGAGGATGCGGACCTCGCGACGCTCAAGGAGCGTATCAAGCCCATCAACAGCCGCATCGACGGAATCCAGAGGGTGGAGGGCCTGCGCCGCGACTAGGCACCCCGTTTCTCATCGCCGTTGTAGGTTCACGACCAAGACAATTTCTATCTTTAGTTAGAACCGCGGCAACAATTGATGTAATATAACTCTGTAGTACTTTTGATATTATGCACATTACTTTCCTGTTCAATCCCCCCTTTGTATGTTCACCCTACGTTAATCGGGTAGGCTTGCCGGCGCGTAACCCAGGCCACGACGCCTTCAGGAAGGATCCCCAATAGCCTTCCGGGTATGCTTGCTGCTAGGTGAGCCACCTTACCGCCCTCAACGCGGCCGCATGAACTGTCGAGCTTGACTAGAGTCAGAATCGAGAGCGTCGCTAATTGTGGAAGGATACCCTGCCGCTCTCGACGTGGCCGCTTGAGCTATTGAGTGGACTCGAAACAGAGCAAGGGCATAGCCAATCGCGGAAGGGCCCCCTTGCGTGCAGGTTTTCCATACATAGGCAGGACCTTCGAGGATAATAACCTTATATATAAAAAGAAATTGCATAAAGTTTCGCACAACTTAGCTTTTGTTTCGTTGCACGGGCGTCCGCCGCATCTGCAGATGGTGCCATCAAGCTTGGTCATCTTCTTCCTTGGAACAACGGCCACGATGGAGCCGCTGCTCCGATCAGACCAGATTTCCACATCTGCGCGCCCCTACCTGGCGTGCCAAAGATGTCGGGGGAAATCGACATGTATGGAATCACTGGGATCCCTTCTACGGTTGGCGGGCATGAGGTTGTGCAAAGAGCGTGTCTGACAGGAAGCACGCGGATCATTTACCCAGGTTCAGGCCGCGAGGATGCTTAAAACCCTAGTCCTGCTTTGGTGGATGTATTAAGTGTTCTTGTGTTCTTGAGCTAGCTATGGGGTGTAATCTGCACAAAAGATCCAAATCCTTCTCCTGGTCACCTCGGGCCTCCTTTTATAGGAAAAAGGGGTTGCCATAGTGGCACACAGGAGGTGGAAAGGTCTACAGTGGATGAGTCTATCCTCTGGCACCGTCAGACAAGCGCATTTAATACGCTGCCGATGTGCCCCTCTCGCTATATCGGGGACGGCAAGGAAGCATGTCCCAGCTGTCGTCGCCCCGCCTGGCTTTGACACGCGTCCGAGCTGACGAGGCGTTGTGGCGCCACATTGGCTGGCTGCTGGGCTGGCGCGGTGGTGGAGCCTTCATGAAGATCTGCATGCACCACGTAGGTGCTTGCTGGGTCGGTATAGAGGCCGCCCGTCGCCACGCAGGTGCCTGCTCAGCTGGTTGAGCTAGCAGCTGCTTGGGGACGGCGGTGGAGCCTTGGCAGGCGCGGGCCTGGCCGCGGCCCCGTAGGTGTCTTCGGCAAGGGCCTTGCCGGGGCCCCGGCAAAGGTCTTGTCGTGGCATCGTCGTCTTCCCCGGCAAGTGTCTTGCCGGGGGTCTCGTGGATTTCCTCGGCCAGGATCCCGCCGAGGATCGTCGTCTTCTGATCCTCATCTGATCTCGTGTGTTCATGATCTTGACGAAGATCTGAATGCCACCACAGAGGCGCCTCCTGAGTCCTGGGTCCAATATAGTTGTTGGCGGCGTTTGGAACCCTTGGGCTAAAGGGTGGCTCGCTCTGCTGGTGTTGGGAAAGCTGCCCCGGCAATGCTCTTGCCGGGGGGTCCACCTCGCCCCTTTGCGCTTTGTGTTTCTGGTCTTGGTGTTGCTTCTGGTCGCCTTGTGTCTTTGGCTTCCCTCCTCTACCCTGCTTAGTGTGGCCGTGGGCGTGGCTCCGACTGTCCGTGCACAAGTAAAGGGGTAAAAAGGAGTGCCCCTACTTTTGTACACCGACACATGTATAAGTCATGAAGAAAGCGATAGCAATAAAACTAAACGATCATTATGCTAAGCTAATGGATGGGTCTTGTCCATCACATCATTCTCTAATGATTTGATCCCGTTCATCAAATGACAACACATGTCTATGGTCAGGAAACTTAACCATCTTTGATTAACGAGCTAGTCAAGTAGAGGCATACTAGGGACACTCTGTTTTGTCTATGTATTCACACATGTACTAAGTTTCCGATTAATATAATTCTAGCATGAATAATAAACATTTATCATGATATAAGGAAATATAAATAACAACTTTATTATTGCCTCTAGGGCATATTTCCTTTAGCACGTACAAGTAATGGGGGTCGAAGTGTTCGAACCCTTTGATAGGTTGCCTCGGGCCTCCTTTTATAGGTTAAAGGGGCAACCACAGTGAAAAAATAGTCATTTGGGTGTGATTAGATAGTTAACAGTGCTATCATACCTAACTCTGGGAGTTAGGACAAAGTGCATTAAATGCACTGCTAGGTGCCGTGCTAAGGGCAAATCCCAGCAAGCCTGTTGCGCAGCTTATCTTCCTATTATTATCATCTTGACACGCCTCATGGACGGGTGTTAATAGAGCTAATCTCCTCTCCTCGATGCCGCCACGTGTTTGATAGGATCCACCTGGTTGCTTGGTCCCTTGACACTGCACTAATGAGTGACTTGGGTGCGATGAGGTGGAGAGGTGGCATCTGGGTGATGATTCCTTGAAGGAGCTTGGCGGGGATTGATCTTGGCGGCCCCAGCAAGCTTGCCGGGCCGAGTCTGGGCTCGCCGTCGGGTGTGGTCTCGACCATGTCAGGCCCTTCTGCCCTGCAAGGGAGGCCCTCCCAAGGTGACCTTCTACTTCCTTGCTCTTCTTAAGGCTCTCCTTGATCTCACGGAGAGCGGCTTCTCTGGCTGGACCTTGTGTTAATCATTGGTGTCGAATGTACGATCATCCGCACACCTATGCATGAGTCCGGTCAACAAATGTGAATATTTGTTACACCGACATAAGGTATTTTCTGCAAGCACTGAAATAGTCCATAACAGGTAGTTTGATAGTAAGGTAATTTGTAACGGACAAGTAAGGGTAACGGTAAATAAAGTGCAGCAAGGTATCCCAATCCTTTTGTGGCAAAGGACAAGCCAAAACGGTCTCTATATTAAGCAAAGCGTTCTTGAGGGTACACGGGAATTTCACCATGTCACTTTTGTCATGTTGGTTTGATTCGTGTTCGCTATTTAGATAATTTGATATGTGGCTGGACCGGTGCTTAGGTGCTATTCTTACTTGAACAAATCTCCTACTTATGATTAACAACCTCGCAAGCATCCGCAACTATGAGAAAAGTATTAAGATAAAATCTAACCATAGCATTAAACATATGGATCCAAATCAGTCCCTTACGAAGTAGCGCATAAACTAGGGTTTAAGCTTCTGTCACTCTAGCAACCCATCAATTAATAATTACTCCACAATGCATTACCTTAGGCCCAAATATGGTGAAGTGCCATGTAGTCGACGTTCACATGACACCACTAAGGGAATCACAACATACATATCATCAAAATATCGAACACATATCAAGTTCACATGATTACTTGCAAAATGACTTCTCCCGTGACCACAAGAACAAAAGTAACTACTCACAAATGATAATCATGCTCAAGATAAGAGGTGTATTAAATAGCATAATGGATCTGAACATATAATCTTCCACCAAATAAACCATGTAGTAATCAACTACAAGATGTAATCAACACTACTAGTCACCCACAGGTACCAATCTGAGGTTTCAGTACAAAGATTGAACACAAGAGATGAACTAGGGTTTGTGAGGAGATGGTGTTTTTGAAGATGTTGATGAAGATTGGCCTCCCAAAGATGAGAGGGTTGTTGGTTATGACGATGGCTTCGATTTCCCCCTCCGGGAGGGAAGTTCCCCCGGCGGAATCGCTCCACCGGAGGGGAAAAGTGCTCCTGCCCAAGTTCTGCCTCGAGATGGAGGCACTCCGTCCTGAAAGTCCTCTGTTTATTTTATTTTTCTAGGTCAAAATGACCTATAGACCAGAAGAAGGGCACCAAAGGTGGGCTGGGCTGAGCACAACTCACCAGGGCGCGCCCGGGGGCCTGGCACGCCCTGGTGTCTTGTGCTCACCAGGTGGCCCCCTCCGGTAGTTATTTGCTCCAGTAATTTTTATGAATTCCAAAATAATTCTCCGTAAATTTTCAGCTCATTTGGAGATGTGCAGAATAGGTATCTCTGATGTAGCTTTTTCTGCCGGTATTCTCCCTCTTTGTGTAAACTCATATTATGAGAGAAAAGGCATTAGAATTACTCCATAAAGAATTATTATGCATAAAAACATTATATATAACAGTAGGAAATCATGATATCGAAAAACGAAAAACCGATATCATTATATATAACAGAGGCCAAATGAACGTATCAACTCCCCCAAGCTTAGACCTCGCTTGTCCTCAAGCGAAAAACCGATATCGAAAAACATGTCCACATAGTAGCATCATGCTTATTATCATAACAATAACTAACTTAATCATAAAGCTTTATCATATAACTTCTCACAAACAAGTAACAATTCATCACACCATTGAAGTAAAAAGCATAAAATCTATTGAAAACCAACAAACTATGTTCTCAGTCAACTTTGCAACTACAATTGAAAAAAAATTAGGAAGGCTCACGTATCGGAGCCTTTTGGCAAGTCCACGTACTAAACCATCATTTAATCTTCTATGATTATTAACACTCACAGCGTACCCATGAGCAAAAACTTTCAATCAGACACATAGAAAGATAGGGGCTTATAGTTTCGCCTCCCAACATATTCACCTCAAGGGTGATGTCAACAATAATAACTCATGCTCACTCATATCCAACTGGATATATGTGCCTAGATCTTTCCTCACCACACGATGCTTGCCAAAATAGAGAAAATAAAAAGGAATAGGGGAGAATACTTTGACTCTTGCATAAAAGTAAATACATAAAAGTAAAAGATAGGCCCTTCGCAGATGGATACAGAGGTTGCCATGCACTTTTTGTTTGTATGCCAAATCCTTAGTGCAAAAGAACACACGTATAACTTCACATATAAATAGTATGATGAATAAAAGTTGTTGAGAGTTGACAAGCATAGTTTTGGTCATCGTTGCAATTAATAGGAAGTAATAAAGAAAGAGAGGTTTCCACATACAAATATACTATCTTGGACATATTTTATGATTGTGAGCACTCATTAAACTATGACATGCTAAGAGTTGATGTTGGACAAGGAAGACAACATAATGGGTTATGTTTTCGTATATCTGAAATAAAGTATATTGTCATGGAGCATCCAGCATGTTGAGCTTGCCTTTCCCCCTCATGCTAGCCAAATTCTTTGCACCAAGTAGAGATACTACTTGTGCTTCCAAATATCCTTAAACCCAGTTTTGCCATGAGAGTCCACCATACCTACCTATGGATTGAGTAAGATCCTTCAAGTAAGTTGTCATTGTTGCATGCAATAAAAATTGCTCTCTAAATATGTATGATTTATTAGTGTGGAGAAAATAAGCTGTATACGATCTTGTGATGTGGAAGCAATAAAAGCGACGGAATGCATAATAAAGGTCCATATCACAAGTGGCCATATAAAGTGACGTTCTTTTGCATTAAGATTTCGTGCATCCAACCATAAAAGCACATAACAACCTCTGCTTCCCTCTGCGAAGGGCCTATCTTTTATTCTTGTCTCACACCTTATGCAAGAGTCATGGTGATCTTCACCTTTCCTTTTTACATTTTATCCTTTGGCAAGCACATTGTGTTGGAAAGATCCTGATATATATATCCAATTGGATGTAAGTTAGCATGAACTATTATTGTTGACATTACCCTTGAGGTAAAAGGTTGGGAGGCAAAACTATAAGCCCCTATCTTTCTTTGTGTCCGATTAAAACTCTATACCCATAAGTATTGTGTGAGTGTTAGCAATTGTGAAAGACTAAATGATAGTTGAGTATGTGGACTTGCTGAAAAGCTCTTATAATGACTCTTTCCAATGTTATGATAAATTGCAATTGCTTCAATGACCGAGATTATAGTTTGTTAGTTTTCAATGAAGTTTCTGATTCATACTTGACATTGTGAATAGACTGTTACTTTAGCATAAGAAATCATATGACAAAATATATATATGTTGTTGTTATAAGATTGATCATGATGCCCTCATGTCCGTATTTTATTTTAACGACACCTCTATCTCCAAACATGTGGACATATTTATCGTTATCGGCTTCCGCTTGAGGACAAGCGAGGTCTAAGCTTGGGGGAGTTGATACGTCCATTTTGCATCATGCTTTTATATCGATATTTATTGCATTATGGACTGTTATTAAACGTTTTGTCACAATACTTATGCCTATTCTCTCTTATTTTACAAGGTTTACATGAAGAGGGAGAATGCCGGCAGCGGGAATTCTGGGCTGGAAATGGAGCAAATATTAGAGACCTATTCTGCACAACTCCAAAAGTCCTGAAACTCCACGGAAGTTATTTTTGGAATTAATAAACAATACTGAGCGAAGAAAGTACCAGAGGGGGGCCACCCACCATCCACGAGGGTGGGGGCGCGCGCTACCCCCCTGGGCGCGCCCCTGCCTCGTGGGCCCCCTGGGCCCTGGCAGGCCTCCGGTGCTCATCTTCTGCTATATGAAGTCTTTTACCCTGGAAAAAATCATAAGCAAGCTTTCGGAAGAAACACCGCCGCCACGAGTAGGAACCTTGGCGGAACCAATCTAGGGCTCCAGCGGAGCTGTTCTGCCGGGGAAACTTCCCTCCGGGAGGGGGAAATCATCGCCATCATCATCACCAATGATCCTCTCATTGGGAGGGGGTCAATATCCATCAACATCTTCACCAGCACCATCTCCTCTAAAACCCTAGTTCATCTCTTGTATCCAATCTTTGTCCCAAAGCCTCAAATTGGTACCTGTAGGTTGCTAGTAGTGTTGATTACTCCTTGTAGTTGATGCTAGTTGGTTTATTTGGTGGAAGATCATATGTTTAGATACTTTATGCATATTAATACTCCTCTGATTATCAACATGAATATGATTTGTGAGTACTTACGTTTGTTCCCGAGGATATGGGAGAACTCTTGTTATAAGTACTCATGTGAATTTGGTATTCGTTCGATATTTTGATGAGATGTATGTTGCCTCTCCTCTAGTGGTGTCATGTGAACGTTGACTACATGACACTTCACAATTGTTTGGGCCTAGAGGAAGGCATTGGGAAGTAATTAGTAGATGATGGGTTGCTAGAGTGACAGAAGCTTAAACCCTAGTTTATGCGTTCCTTCGTAAGGGGCTGATTTGGTGTTTCATGCTATGGTTAGGTTTACCTTAATACTTCTTTTGTAGTTGCGGATGCTTGCAATAGGGGTTAATCATAAGTGGGGTGCTTGTCCAAGGAAGGACACCACCCAAGCACCGGTCCACCCACATACCAAATTATCAAAGTAACGAACGCGAATCATATGAGCGTGATGAAAACTAGCTTGACGATAATTCCCATGTGTCCTCGGGAGCGTTTTCCTTCATATAAGAGTTTGTTCAGGCTTGTCCTTTGCTACAAAAAGGATTGGGCCACCTTGCTGCACTTTATTTACACTTGTTACTTGTTACCCGTTAAAAATTACCTTATCACAAAACTATCTGTTACCGATAATTTCAATGCTTGCAGAGAATACCTTACTGAAAACAGCTTGTCATTTCCTTCTGCTCCTCGTTGGGTTCGACACTCTTACTTATCGAAAGGACTACAATAGATCCCCTATACTTGTGGGTCATCAATAGCAAATAACCTATTTTCACCGGCAAGTTTGGAATCATAGTTAAGTTCCTTAACTACCCAATATGCTTTATGTTCTAAATCAAGAGGCAAATGACAAGCTTTTCCATAAACCATTTTATACGGAGACATACCCATAGGATTTTTATATGATGTTCTATAGGCCCAAAGTGCGTCATCTAATTTCTTAGACCAATTCTTTCGGGACCTATTGACAATTTTTTGTAATATTAGTTTTATTTCTCTATTGCTAAGTTCAACTTGACCACTAGATTGAGGATGATAAGGTGATGCAATTCTATGGTTAACATCCTATTTAGCAAGCATTTTACGGAAAGCACCAGGAATAAAGTGTGAACCACCATCGACATTAAGTATCTAGGGACTCCAAACCTTGAGAAAATAACCTTTTTAAGCATTTTAATGGAAGTGTTATGATCAACACTACTTGTTGGAATAGCTTCTACCCACTTAGTAACATAATCAACATCAACCAATATATGAGTGTACCCATTAGAGGAAGGAAAAGGTCCCATACAATCAAAACTCCAAACGTCAAATGGTTCAACAGCAAGTGAATAATTCATAGGCATTTCCCGACGCTTACCGATATTACCAATTCTTTGGCATTCATCACAAGATAAAACAAACTTACGGGCATTCTTGAAGAGATTAGGCCAATAAAACCCAGATTGCAATACCTTGTGAGCAGTTCTATCTCCCGCATGATGCCCTCCATAAGCTTCGGAGTGACATTTCCGTAGGATTTGTTCCTGTTCATGCTCAGGTACACAATGTCTAATAATACCATCTACTCCCTTCTTTATAAAGATGTGGGTCATCCCAAAAGTAATAGCTTAAATCATAGAAGAATTTTTTCTTTTGTTGGTATGTGAAACTAGGTGGTAAATATTTAGCAACAATGTAATTAGCATAGTCGGCATACCAAGGAGTATTATGAGAAACATTTTTTGCAGCTAGTTGTTCATCAGGAAAACTATGATCAATAGGTAGTGGGTCATCAAGAATATTTTCCAACCTAGACAAGTTATCATCTACGGGGTTCTCAGCTCTTTTCCTATCAGTGATATGTAAATCAAATTCTTGTAGCAAAAGAACCCACCTAATGAGTCTAGGTTTAGCATCTTTCTTTTCCATAAGATATTTTATAGCAGCATGATCAGTGTGAATAATTAATTTGGAATCAACAATGTAGGATCTGAATTTATCACAAGCAAGCACAACTGTTAAAAATTATTTTTCCATGGTAGCATAATTTCTTTGGGCATTGCCTAGAGTTTTGCTAGCATAATGAATAACATTCAATTTCTTATAAACTCTTTATCCTAGAACAACACCAACAGCATAATCACTAGCATCACACATAATTTCAAAAGTCAAGTTCCAATCAGGTGGTTGAACAATAGGTGCAGAAGTTAAGGCTTTCTTAAGTGTTTCAAAGGCTTCTACACAATCATCATCAAAAACAAATGGAACATCCTTTTGTAAAAGATTAGTAAGAGGCCTAGAAATTTTAGAGAAGTCTTTAACAAACCTCCTATAGAAACCAGCATGACCAAGGAAACTACGAATACCTTTAATATCTTTAAGACATGGCATTTTCTCAATTGCATCTGAAGGAAATATGCCCTAGAGGCAATAATAAAGTTATTATTTATTTCCTCATATCATGATAAATGTTTATTATTCATGCTAGAATTGTATTAATTGGAAACATAATACTTGTGTGAATACATAGACAAATAGAGTGTCACTAGTATGCCTCTACTTGACTAGCTCGTTGATCAAAGATGGTTATGTTTCCTAGCCATAGACATGAGTTGTCATTTGATTAACGGGATCACATCATTAGGAGAATGATGTGATTGACTTGACCCATTCCGTTAGCTTTGCACTTGATCGTTTAGTATTCTGCTATTGCTTTCTTCATGACTTATACATGTTCCTATGACTATGAGATTATGCAACTCCCGTTTATCGGAGGAACACTTTGTGTTCTACCAAACGTCACAACGTAACTGGGTGATTATAAAGGTGCTCTACAGGTGTCTCCAAAGGTACTTGTTGGGTTGGCGTATTTCGACATTAGGATTTGTCACTCCGATTGTCGGAGAGGTATCTCTGGGCCCACTCGGTAATGCACTGTAACGCCCATGATGCGGCTATATCTCCCATGTGTCGAGGCACGACTTAGAGGCATAACCGCATTGTAGGTATTATCGCAAGAAGGGTCAACTTCACACAATCCCATGTAATGAACAAGAATGGGATAACGAGAGTTGGCTTACAATCGCCACTTCACACAATACATAAATTATTTCATACATCATCCAAAATCCACACATAGACCGACTACAGTCAAATCCAAATGAAAATAAGATAACCCCAAATGCTAGATCCCCGATCGTCCCAACTGGGCTCCACTACTGATCATCAGGAAACGAAACATAGTAACGACCACGTTCCTCGTCGAACTCCCACTTGAGCTCGGTTCGTCACCTGCACTGGTATCGTCGGCACCTGCAACTGTTTTGGTAGAATCTGTGAGCCACGAGGACTCAGCAATCTCACACCCGCGAGATTAAGACTATTTAAGCTTATAGGAAAGGATGGTGTAATGAGGTGGATCGGGAGCAAGCACTAAGCATATATGGTGGCTAACATACGCAAATAAAAGCGAGAAGAGGAGCAACGCAACAGTCGCGAAGCTAGAAATGATCAAGAAGTGATCCTGAAACTACTTACGATCATGCATAACTCAAACCGTGTTCACTTCCCGGACTCCGCCGAAAAGAGACCATCACGGCTACACACACGGTTGATGTATTTTAATTTAGTCAAGTGTCAAGTTCTCTACAACCGGACATTAACAAATTCCCATCTGCCTCATAACCGCGGGCACGGCTTTCGAAAGATAATACCCTGCAGGGGTGTCCCAACTTAGCCCACTATAAGCTCTCACGGTCAACGAAGAATAAACCTTCTCCCGGGAAGACCCGATCAGTCTCGGAATCCCGGTTTACAAGACATTTCGACAATGGTAAAACAAGACCAGCAAAGCCGCCCGAATGTGCCGACAAATCCCGATAGGAGCTGCACATATCTTGTTCTTCGGGCACACCGGATGAGCCAGACGTCGGGTTGGCATAGACCCTGGTTGCCCAGGGGGCGCCGGACATCGCTCGGTTTGGGCCAGCACTCGAAGGAGCACTGGTCCGGGGGGTTAAAATAAAGATGACCCTCGGGCTCGCGAAAACCCAAAGGAAAAAGGCTTAGGTGGCAAATGGTAAAACCAAGGTTGGGCCTTGCTGGAGGATTTTTATTCAAGGCGAACTGTCAAGGGGGTCCCATAAATCACCCAACCGCGTAAGGAACGCAAACTCAATGAACATAATACCAGTATGACGGAAACTAGGGCGGCAAGAGTGGAACAAAACACCAGGCATAAGGCTGAGCCTTCCACCCTTTACCAAATATATAGATGCATTAATTAAATAAGAGATATTGTGATATTCCTAAATATCCATGTTCCAACATGGAACCAACATCAACTTCACCTGCAACTAGCAACGCTATAAGAAGGGCTGAGCAAAAGCGGTAACTTAGACAAACAACGGTTTGCTAGGAAAGGATGGTTAGAGGCTTGACATGGCAATATGGGACGCAGGATATAGCAAGTGGTAGGTAGCGCAGCATAGCAATAGAACGAACAACTAGCAAAGCAAAGATAGAAGTGATTTCGAGGGTATAGTCATCTTGCCTGCAAGGTTCTCAGAGTTGTCGAAAGCTTGATCCTCGTAAGCGTACTCAACAGGTTCCTTGTTCACGAACGCGTCTCCTAGATCTACCCACAGCAAGAACACAAGCAATGGAACCACAATCAATCACGGGAAATGCACAAGCAACATGATGCAATACATGCATGATATGCGAGATATGATATGTGATGCGTATGCGTGCTCCGGAAGAAAAAAGGATGAACAAGAAAGCAACTTGGAAAACCAAGTATGACACTGGAAAGATGAGATGATTTCGGTCGAAATTGATATAAAGATCACCGGAAACGGATGCACGGTTTGCAAATGGCAAGCAAAATAAGAATGACATCAATCTGCGATTAACAGCAGGATAGCACTTAGAATACACCAAGTAACTATACTACAGCACCCCAACATAGCAACAAAGCATATGACAGTGATCTATAGGAGATTCTTGACAAAAGATGAACACTGAGCTACGGCTATATCACAAAATAACAGGTTCAAAAATGCATGACAAAAGTGCAAAAGATATCAGTTTCACAGACTTAAAAGAAAATACTGAACATGGCTGAAACAGCATCAGGTAGCAATGTTCAGAGCAAGCCACACATACTACAGGAACTTATCATAGCAAAACAAGGCATGGCATGAATCTACTAAAATAATAGAACAAAAGTCCCTTAATGACCATGAGCTAAAAAGGCACAGAAGATATGATGGCACCCATGTAAACATAGCAAGTTTCGTTAACAGGTTTCAGACTTGGCAGAAAACAGAACATGGCGTTAACAGAATTATGAAGGGATCTTTGTGAGCTCGATTCACTCATCACAAACCAATGCATGACAAAACAAGCATACCTACAGCAAGATGGCATGTTTATAAAGCTAACCATGGCAATAGCAAGTTCATAGCATGAAAGGGTCAACTACAACAACCTTGGCAAAATTGAATATCATGTTAACATTCTGCCAGGAACATTTTATAGCAAAAGTAGAGCAAGATTGAGACATGCTAGGGCACACCATAATTGCACACAGGGGCATGGATGGATAGAGCACAATTATATCTACAAAACATCCTTACTGAACATACTCAAAATAAGCATGGATCTCACTGTAGACACATGGATACATGGCAACAAAATAACAGCAATAACAGACAGCAAAATTCCAAGTCCCTGGAAACAGAAACATCACGAAGCCTAGTTTGCATGCTTGTGCTAGTCACCACATAGATCACAAAAATACATGGCATACACCTCTGTAGAGATGGCATGACATAGATCAAAACACCTGTAGAGCTCATGCCCATAAGATGCACACATCAAATGCAACAAAAATAACAAAACATCAAGTTCTGACAAGTAACAGCAGTAAACATCATATAGCACTCTTGCACCAGAGATTTGGGCATCAAGATGGACCTAAACGAGCATGGCACAATGGAACAAAATGAAGAGAATCTCATGATAAACATTTCAATATATCATGCGCATGAATCAGAGCAGTATGCAAGGAGATATGCCATGATGAACAGAGCAACATATTGCAATATCTTCGGGACTTGGAGGAAAATATGGGGTCAACCTCTCCAGATGTGGCACGCGAACCGAGGCGGGGCCGCTCGCGAGAGTTGCACCGGAGACGGAGAAGGAGGCGTCGCCGGGGTCGGAGAGGCGAGATCCGGCCGGATCCGGGTTGGTGGAGGACGTCGGGGCCGGATCCGGGGGGAAAGGAGGACGCCGGGCGCGGGCGGCGAGCTCCTCACGGCGGCGGCGGCGGCGAGCCTTGCGGGGGCGCCGGCAAGGAAGGAACGGCGGCGGGGCGGACGGAGGCGACGAGGCGGCGGGGACGGCGGCCCAGGGCGCGGGCGACGGGGAACGGGGAGGCGCTGGGGCGGAGGCGCGGCCGGGCGGCGGAGCGGGCCGGGGGGCCCGCGCGGGCCTGGCGGGCCGGCGGCGGCGCGCGGTGGCTAAGGCCACGTGGCGGGCGGTGATAGGATCGGGGCGGCGGCGGCGATTCATCCGGCGCCGGGCGGACGTGTCCGGCGCGCGGAGGAAGGGGAAGACTAGGGTTTGGACCCGGATTTGGACGAGGAGGACATATATATAGCTAGAGGGAGCTAGGAGACTCCAAATGGAGTGCGGCTTTCGCCCACACGGCCGTGATCAAATGATGGAGAGCATGGAAGTGACTTAGGTGGGTTATTGGGCTGTTAGGAGGGGTGTTTTGCTGCAACACACAAAAGGCCTTTGCGGTTACCCGGTTAACCGTTGGAGCGTCAAACGACCTCCAAATGGAACGAAACTTGACAGGTGGTCTACCGGTGGTGTACCAAGGACACTTGGAAAACCTCGGCCCATTCTGAGAACGTTTAACACCTGCTCACAAAAAGAGACAAGAGGGGTGCGCCGGTGCATGTGGGAGTGTCGGATTGCAAAACGGACAACGGGGAAAATGCTCGGATGCATGAGACGAACACGTATGCAAATGCGATGCACATGATGACACGATATGAAATGCATGACATGGACAAAATGCAAAAACGAAGACAAAACCCAACCACGGAGGGAATATCATAACACATAGCCGAAAATGGCAAGAGTTGGAGTTACAAATATGGAAAGTTACATCCGGGGTGTTACATGCACATCACTATAAGCCTTGCAAGCATTGTGACTAATGAGTTAGTTGCAGGATGATGTATTACGGAACGAGTAAAGAGACTTGCCGGTAACGATATTGAACTAGGTATTGAGATACCGACGATCGAATCTCGGGCAAGTAACATACCGATGACAAAGGGAACAACGTATGTTGTTATGCGGTTTGACCGATAAAGATCTTCGTAGAATATGTAGGAGCCAATATGAGCATTCAGGTTCCGCTATTGGTTATTGACGGAGACATGTCTCGGTCATGTCTACATAGGTCTCAAACCCGTAGGGTCCGCACGCTTAAAGTTCGATGACGATTGTATTATGAGTTTTTGTGTTTTGATGTACTGAAGGTAGTTCGGAGTCCCGGATGTGATCACGGACATGACGAGGAGTCTCGAAAAGGTTGAGACGTAAAGATCGATATATTGGATGACTATGTTCGGACACCGGAATGGTTTCGGGGAGTTTCAGACATATACCGGAGTACCAGGGGGTTACCAGACCCCCCCCCCCCGGGGGAGTTTAATGGGACAAGATGGGCCTTAGGGGAGAAGAGGAGGGGCGGCTAGGGCAGGCCGCGCGCCCCCTCCCCTCTAGTCCGAATTGGACAAGGAGGGGGGCGGCGCCCCCCTTTGCTTCCTCCTCTCTCCTTTCCTTCCTTTCCCCTCCTACTCCAACTAGGAAAAGAGGGAGTCCTACTCCCGGTGGGAGTAGGACTCCTCCCTGGCGCGCCCTCCTCCTGGCCGGCCGCCTCCTCCCCCTTGCTCCTTTATATACGGGGGCAGGGAGGCACCTCTAAACACACAAGTTGATCTGTTGATCTATTCCAGCCGTGTGCGGTGCCCCCCTCCACCATATTCCACCTCGGTCATATCGTAGCGGTGCTTAGGCGAAGCCCTGCGTCAGTAGCAACATCATCACCGTCACCACGCCGCCGTGCTGACGGAACTCTCCCATGAAACTCTGCTGGATCGGAGTTCGCGGGACGTCATCGAGCTGAATGTGTGCTGAACTCGGAGGTGCCGTACGTTCGGTACTTGGATCGGTCGGATCGTGAAGACGTACGACTACATCAACCGCGTTGTGCTAACGCTTCCGCTTTCGTTCTACGAGGGTACATGGACAACACTCTCCCCTCTCGTTGCTATGCATCACCATGATCCTGTGTGTGCATAGGAATTATTTTGAAATTACTACGTTCCCCAACAGCATCAACTTTAGTTTTATCCACCACAAATATTATGCCCCAAGAAAATACATTCATTAACCATAAAGTGGCACTTTTGCCAATTCATGACAAGATTAGTTTGCTCACATATCTGCAAAACTCGATCAAGGTTGCTTAAGCAATCATCAAAATAAGTTCCATAAACAGAAAAATCATCCATGAAAACCTCAACAATCTTTTCACCAAAATCAGAGAATATAGCAGTCATACATCTTTGAAAGGTAGCAGGTGCATTGCATAAACCAAAAGGCATACGTCTATAAGCATAAGTTCCAAAAGGACAAGTAAAGGTGGTTTTCTCTTGATCAGGTTGTGAAACAGGTATTTGAGAGAAACCAGAATATCCATCAAGAAAACAAAAGTGTGTGTGCTTAGATAATGTTTCTAGCATTTGATCAATAAAAGGCATAGCGTAGTGATCTTTTCAAGTTGCTTTATTTAATTTTCTAAAATCAATTACCATTCTATTGCGAGTAACAATTCTTTGTGGGATAAGTTCATTTTTATCATTAGGAACAACAGTAATACCTCCCTTCTTAGGGACACAATGAAGAAGACTTACCCATCTACTATCAGCTATGGGATAGATTATACCTACTTCAAGAAGCTTTAATATTTCAGTTCTTACCACTTCTTTCATTTTAGGATTCAGTCGTCGTTGGTGATCAACAATGGGTTTAGCATTAGGTTCCATATTGATCTTGTGCTGACATAGAGTGGGACTAATGCCCTTAAGATCATCAAGAGTATATCCAATAGCAGCTCGGTGCTTCTTCAGAATTTTCAATAATCTTTCTTCTTCATGTTCTGAAAGGTTAGCACTAATAATAACAGGATATATCTTTTTCTCATCAAGATACGCATATTTCAAAGTGTCTGGCAATTGTTTTAATTCAAACACAGGATCACCTTTAGGTGGAGGAGGACCTCCTAGAGTTTCAATGGGAAAATGTGTTTTAGGATAGGTTTTTGTGCAAAGAATATTTTATATATTTCATTTCTTTCACGTAAGTGCATATCATTTTCCTGGTCTAGCAAATATTGTTCTAGTGGATCAGTAGGAGGCACGGCAATAGAAGCAAGACCAATTATTTCATCCTTACTAGGTAATTCTTTATTACAAGGTTGTCTACTAAACTTGGAGAGATTAAACTCATGAGACTCATCACCAAATCTAACACCGATAATTTGTTTCTCACAATCTATTTTAGCATTGACGGTGTTCAAGAAAGGTCTACCAAAGATAATGGGACAAAATTCATCTTGTGGGGAACCAAGAACTAGAAAATCAGTAGGGTATTTTATTTTCCCACACAAGACTTCAACATCTCTAACAATCCCAATGGTGTGATGGTGTCTCTATTAGCAAATTTTGAACATCTATGTCTTCTATTTCAGCGGGTGCTATGTCATTCATAATTTCTTGGTACAAAGTAAAAGGAATAGCACTCACGCTAGCACCTAAGTCACATAAACCATGATAGCAATGATCTCCAATTTTAACTGAGACAATAGGCATGCCAACTACGGGTCTATGTTTATCTTTATCATCAGGTTTGGCAATTCTAGCAGCTTCATCACAGAAATAAATAACATGCCCATCAATATTTTCTACCAAGAGATCTTTAACCATAGCAATACTAGGTTCTACTTTAATTTGCTAAGGAGGTTTAGGTGCTTTAATATTACTTTTGCGAACCACAGTTGATACCTTAGCATGTTCCTTTATCCTAAGAGGGAAAGGTGGTTTTTCAATATAAGCAGTAGGCACAGCTGGATCAACATTGTAAATAATAGTTTCATCTTTAACTATGACCGGTTCTTTAATTTATTCTTTAATAGATGGGTGATATTTAAACTACTTCTCCTTAGGGAGATGAACATGAGTAGCAAATGATTCACAGAAAGAGGCTACTATCTTAGAGTCAAGTCCATATTTAGTGCTAAACTTTTGAAAAAACATCGGTATTCATAAAAGATTTAACACAATCAAACTTAAGCTTAATACCTGACTCTTTACCTTCGTCGAGTTCGGAATCTTCAGAGTTGCGTTTAATTCTTCTAAAAGATCCCACCTGAATTCAATAGTCTTCTTCATAAAAGAACCAGTACAATAAGTATCGAGCATTGATTGATCATCACAAGAAAGCCGATCGTAAAAATTCGGAATAATAATTTCTCTCGAGAGCTCATGATTGGGGAATGAATATAACATTGATTTAAGCCTCCCCAAGCTAGAGCGATACTTTCTCCTTCACGGGGCCAAAAAATTTATAATAATTCCGATCACGATGAACCAGCTGTATAGGATTTTTTTTGGTGAAACTCCAATTTCAATCGATTCCAGTTCCAAGATCCAATATCATCGCATAGCCTATACCATGTCAATGCTTTTCCCTTCAAATATAAAGGGAAAACCTTCTTCTTAGTGCTACTTCTTGAGCTTGCGTTGGTTTTCCCTTGAAGAGGAAAGGGTGATGCAACAAAGTAGAGATAAGTATTTCCCTCAGTTTGAGAACCAAGGTATCAATCCAGTAGGAGGTACAAGCAAGTCTCCAATCTATGCACCTGCACAAACAATCAAACACTTGCACCCAACATGATAAAGGGGTTGTCAATCCCTTCAGGTCACTTGCAAGGATGAGATCTGATAGACATAGATATAAAAGATTACTAAAACGTAAAACAAAGTAAAAAGAAATAAATTGCAGCAAGGTATTTTTGGGTATTTTGGTTTATAGATCTGAAAATATATGATGGAAAATAGACCCGGGGGCCATAGGTTTCACTAGAGGCTACTCTGTTAAAGAAAGCATACGGTGGGTAAACAAATTACTATTCAGCAATTGATAGAAAAGCGCAAAGTTATGACGATATCTAAGGCAACGATCATGAATATAGGCATCACGTCCGTGATAAGTACACCAACTTCTGCCTGCATCAACTACTATTACTCCACACATCGACTGCTATCCAGCATGCATCTAGAGTATTAAGTTCATAAGAATGGAGTAACACTTTAAGTAAGATGACATGATGTAGAGGGGTAAACTCAAGCAATATGATATAAAACCCATCTTTTCATCCTTGATGGCAACAATAAAATACGTACCTTGCTACCCCTATTATGTCACTGGCTGAGGACACCGCAATATTGAACCCAAAACTAAGCACCTCTCCCATTGCAAGAAAAACCAATCTAGTTGGCCAAACTAAATCGATAGTTCGAAGAGAAATACAAAGATATCAAATCACGCATATAAGAATTCAGAGGAGACTCAAATAATGTTCATAGATAATCTAATCATAAATCCACATTTCATCGGATCTCAACAAACACACCGCAAAAAAGTATTACATTGGATAGAACTCCAAGAACAACAAGGAGAACTTTGTATTGAAGATCAAAGAGAGAGAAGAAGCTATCTAGCTACCAGCTATGGACCCGCAGGTCTGTGGTAAAATACTCACACATCATCGGTCAGGCGATAGGGTTGATGTAGAGGCCCTCCATGATCAAATCCCCCTCCTTCAGATCGCCGGAAAAGGTCCAAAGATGGGATCTCATGTGGTCAGAGGCTTGCGGCGGTGGAAAAGTATTTTGGTGGACGCTTCTGGTAGTTTGGGAATATTTGTGAATTTATAGAGCAAGAATTAGGGTTAGGAGACCTCCAAGGGGCCCACAAGCCCTCAAGGCGCCACCCTGGGGCGCACCCCCTTGGCTTGTGGCTTCTTTGTAAAGCTCCTGGCCCCCTCTCCAAGTCCTACGGGTGTCTTCTGGTCCAATAAAAATCATCGTGAACGTTTTATTCTGTTTGGACTCTGTTTGATATTCCTTTATGAAAAAGCCAAAACAAGAAAAAACAGCAATTGGCACTGGGCACTAGGTCAATAGGTAGTCCCAAAAAATGATATAAAATAGCATATTAATGCATATAAAACATCCAAAACAGATAATGTAATAGCATGGAACAATAAAAAATTATAGATACGTTGGAGACGTATCAAGCATCCCCAAGCTTAATTCCTGCTTGTCCTCGAGTAGGTAAATGATAAAAATAGAATTTTTGATGTGGAATTCTACCTAACATATTGATCAATGTAATCTTCTTTATCGTGGCTTGAATGTTCAGATCCATGAGATTCAAAACAAAAGTTTAATATTGACATAAAAACAATAATACTTCAAGCATACTAATAAAGCAATCATGTCTTCTCAAAATAACATGGCCAAAGAAAGTTATCCCTACAAAATCATATGGTCTGGCTATGCTCATCTTCATCACACAAAGTATTTCATCATGCACAACCCCGGTATTACCCAGGCAATTGTTTCATACTTTTATGTTTTCAAACTTTTTCAACTTTCACACAATACATGAGCGTGAGCCATGGATATAGCACTAGGGGTGGAATAGAATATGGTGGTTGTGGAGAAGACAAAAAGAAGGAGGAAGTCTCACATCAACTAGGAAAATTAATGGGCTATGGAGATGCCCATCAATTGATATCGATGCGAGTGAGTAGGGATTGCCATGCAACAGATGCACTAGAGCTATAAGTTTATGAAAGCTCAAAAAGAAACTAAGTGGGTGTGCATCCAACTCGCTTGCTCACCAAGAACTAGGGCACTTTGAGGAAGCTCATCATTGGAATATACAAGCCAAGTTATATAATGAGAAATTCCCACTAGTGTATGAAAGTGAGAAAATAGGAGACTCTCTATCATGAGGATCATGGAGCTACTTTGAAGCACTAGTGTGGAAAAAAGGATAGTAACATTGTCCCTTCTCTCTTTTTTTCTCATTTTTTCTTTTTTCTTTTTTCTGTTTGGGCTTCTTTGGCCTCTTTTATTTTATTTAAAGTCCGGAGACTCATCCCAAGAGGGAATCATAGCTTCCATCACCTTTCCTCACATGGGACAATGCTCTAATAATGATGATCATCACACTTTTATTTACTTACAACTAAAGAATTACAACTCAATACTAGAACAAAATATGACTCTATATGGATTCCTCCGACGGTGTACCGGGATGTGCTATGATCAAGAGTGACATGTATAAAAAATACAAACAATGGCTTTGCCACAAATACTATGCCAACTACATGATCATGCAAAGCAATATGACAATGATGGTGTGTGTCATAATAAACGGAATGGTGGAAGTTGCATGGCAATATATCTCGGAATGGCTATGGAAATGCCAGAATAGGTAGGTATGGTGGCTGTTTTGAGGAAGGATATATGGTGAGTTTAATGCACCGGTGAAAGTTGCACGGTACTAGAGAGGCTAGCAATGGTGGAAGTGTGAGAGTTCATATAATCCATGGACTCAACATTAGTCATAAAGAACTCACATACTTATTGCAAAAGTCTATTAGTTATCGAAACAAAGTACCACACGCATGCTCCTAGGGGAATGGTTGGTAGGAGTTAACCATCGCATGATCCCGGCCTCCACACAAAGGATGGAAATCAAAAAATTAATCATGCTCCGACTTCATCACATAACGGTTCACCTTACATGCATGCTACGGGAATCACAAACTTCAATACAAGTATTTCTACCAATCCACAATTACTCACTAGCATGTCTCTAATATCACCATCTTTATATCTCAAAACAAATGCAAGGAATCAAACCTCTCATAGTATTAACTGCTCTTTATATGAAAGTTTTTATTATATCCCTCTTGGATGCCCATCATATTATGACTAAATCATAACCAAAGCAAATTACCATGTTGTTTAAGAATATCAAAATAATATAAGTGAAGCATGAGAGTTCATCAATTTCTATAAAATAAAACCACCACCGTGCTCTAAAAAGATATAAGTGAAGCACTAGAGCATATTGCCTAGCTCAAAAGATATAAGTGAAGCACATAGAGTATTCTAATAAATTCACGATTAATGTGTGTCCCTCTCAGAAGGTGTGTACAGCAAGGATGATTGTGGCAAACTAAAAAGGAAAGACTCATATCATACAAGACGCTCCAAGAAAAACACATATCATGTGGTGAATAAAAATATAGCCTCAAGTAAATATACCGATGGATTGAAGACAAAAGTGGGGATGCCATCCGGGGCAACCCCAAGCTTAGATGCTTGGTTGTCCTTGAACATTACCTTCGGGTGCCTTGGTCATCCCCAAGATTAGGCTCTTGCCACTCCTTATTCCGTTGTCCATCAAATCTTTACCCAAAACTTGAAAACTTCACAACACAAAACTCAACAGAAAACTCATAAGCTCCGTTAGTATAAGAAAAGAAAATCACCACTTAGGTACTGTTGTGAACTCATTCTAAATTTAATATGGTGTTATATCTACTATATTCCAACTTCTCCATGGTTCATACCCCCCAATACTACCCATAGATTCATCAAAATAGGCAAACAACACATAGAAAACAGAATCTGTCAAAAACAGAACAGTCTGTAGCAATCTGAAAACTTCTAATAGTCCTATAACTCTAATAATTCTAAAAATTTAGGAAAAACTGGTAAATTTGTATATCAATCTTGTGTAAATATCAAAATTATTTTACTGGACGCAAAAGTTTTTGTTTTTCATCAATATCAAATCAACTACCATCCAAATCATCCCAAAGGTCTTACTTGGCACAAACACTAATTTAAAACATGAAAAAACCTCTAACCAGAGGCTAGAAGATATATTTATTGGAAAACAGGAACAAAAAGGTAGAAACAAAAATAAAATTGGGTTGCCTCCCAACAAGCGCTATTGTTTAACGCCCCTAGCTAGGCATATTGGAACGATCTAGGTGTTGTCATCTTTGGTATTTAATCCATAAGTAGCTCTCATAATAGATTCATATGGAAACTTAATTTTATTTCTTGGGAAGTGTTCCATGCCCTTCCTTAACGGAAATTGAAATCTAATGTTTCCTTCTTTCATATCAATAATTGCACCAATCGTTCTAAGGAAAGGTCTACCAAGAATAATAGGACATGTAGAATTGCAATCTATATGAAGCACAATGAAATTTACTAGCACATAGTTCCTATTTGCAACAATAAGAACATCATTAATCCTTCCCATAGGTTTCTTAATAGTAGAATCCGCTAGATGCAAATTCAAAGAACAATCATCAAATTTATGGAAACCTAGTACATCACATAAACTTTTCGAAATAGTGGAAACACTAGCAGCCAAATCACACAAAGAAAAACACTCATAATCTTTAATTTTAATATTAATAGTAGGTTCCCACTCATCATAAAGCTTTTTAGGGGTAGAAACTTCCAACTCAAGTTTTCTTCAAACGATTTCATCATAGGAAAACAATATGTTTAGTAAAAGCTTTATTTTGATTATAAGCACGAGGTGAATTCAACATGGATTGAAACAAGGAAATACAATCTATCAAAGAGAAATTATCATAGTTAAAGTCCTTGAAATCCAAAAGAGTGGGTTCATTGCTACTTAAAGTCTTGACCTCTCCAATCCCACTTTTATCAATTTTTGAATTAAGATCTTTAAACTCCAAATCATTGGGACGCCTTCTAGCTAAAGCAGACTCATCTCTAGTCCCATCTTTATCAATATTTGTATTAGCAAACAAAGATTCAATAGGAGTCACATCAAGCACTTTAAGATCTTCATCATTATTATCACAAGAAATAGAAGAACACGCTTTTACAAACCAAACTCGCTTAGCACGCATCCTAGCGGTTCTTTCTTTACATTCATCCATACAAATTTTAATACCTTTTAGAGACTCATTAATATCATGCTTGGGTGGCATACATCTCATCTTTAAAGAATCAATCTCAAGAGAAATCTTATCAATGTTCCTAGCCAAATCATCAATCTTAAGCAATTTTTCTTCTATCGTAGCATTGAAATTCTTTTGAGAATTTATAAAATCTTTAATATTGTTCTCAAGATCAGATGGTATTTTATTGTAATTTCCATAATAATTGTTATAGTAATTACCATAATTATTAGAGGAATTACGAGGAAACGGCCTAGGATTGAAATTACCTCTATACGAGTTCTGCCAAAATTGTTCCTACCAACAAAACTCACATCCATAGATTCATTATTATAATAAAACAAAGTGGAAAAAGGCATATCATTAGGATCAATAGGAGCACTCTTAATATCAAACAATTTCATTAATTCATCCATCTTTCCACTCAGAGTATTAATTGCTTCTATTGCATGCACTTTTTTACTAGTGGAAGATCTTTCGGTATGCCATTGAGAGCAATTTGCCATAATATTATCTAGGATTTTAGTAGATTCTCCAAATGTAATTTCCATAAAAGTACCACCCATGATAGAATCCAAAAGATTTCTAGATGCAAAATTCAATCCCGCATAAAAAATTGTATGATCATCCACAAACTTAAACCATGAGTAGGGCAATATTTTATAATAAATTTCATCCTCCCCCAAGATTGTGCAACATGTTCATGATCGAGATGCTTACAATTCATTATACGTTCCTAAGGGAGATGATCTTAGCGGGAGGAAAATACTTGGAAATAAAAGCATCTTTGCACTTATTCCATGAATCAATACTATTTTTAGGCAAAGATGAAAACCAATTTTTAGCACGACCTCGTAGTGAGAATGGAAATAGCTTCAATTTAACAATATCATTATCCAGATATTTTTTCTTTTGCATATCACACAATTCAATGAAAGTGTTTAGATGGAATGCGGCATCTTCACTTGAAGGCCAGAAAATTGCTCTTTCATAACAAGATTCAACAAAGTGGCATTAATTTCATAAGATTCCGTACTAGTGGCGGGAGCAATCGGAGTACTAATAAAATCACTATTATTAGTGTTGGAAAAGTCACACAACTTGGTATTCTCTTGAGTCATCATGACAAAGCAAGCAATCTAGCACACAAGCAACCAAAAAGCAAACAAAAAGACGAACGAAAGAAGGGCGGATAAAAAGGCAAATATTTTTGTGTTTTTCTAAAAATGTTTTAGAAGTGGGGGATAGGAAAATGAGAGGCAAATGGCAAATAATGTAATGCAAGAGGTGAGAGTTTATGATGGGTACTTGGTAGGCTTCATGTAGAACATCCCCGGCAACAGCGCCAGAAATTATTACTGCTACTTCTTGAGCTTGCGTTGTTTTTTTTCCTTGAAGAGGAAAGGGTGATGCAGCAAAGTAGAGATAACTATTTCCCTCAGTTTGAGACCAAGGTATCAATCCAGTAGGAGGTACAAGCAAGTCTCCAATCTATGCACCTGCACAAACAATCAAACACTTGCACCCAAGGCGATAAAGGGGTTGTCAATCCCTTCACGGTTACTTGCAAGGATGAGATCTGATAGAGGTAGATATAAAATATTACTAAAACATAAAACAAAGTAAAAAGAAATAAATTGCAGCAAGGTATTTTTGGGTATTTTGGTTTATAGATCTGAAAATATATGATGGAAAATAGACCCGGGGGCTATATGTTTCACTAGAGGCTTCTCTCTTAAAGAAAGCATACGGTGGGTAAACAAATTACTGATGAGCAATTGATAGAAAAGCACAAAGTTATGATGATATCTAAGGCAATGATCATGAATATAGGCATCATGTCCGTGATAAGTAGACTGACTCCTGCCTGCATCTACTACTATTACTCCACACATCGACCGCTATCCAGCATGCATCTAGAGTATTAAGTTCATAAGAACGGAGTAACGCTTTAAGTAAGATGACATGATGTAGAGGGATCAACTCAAGAAATATGATATAAACCCCATCTTTTTATCCTTGATGGTAACAATACAATACGTGCCTCGCTACCCCTACTATGTCACTGGGTGAGGACACCGCAAGATTGAACCCAAAACTAAGCACCTCTCCCATTGCAAGAAAAACCAATCTAGTTGGCATAACCAAATCGATAGCTCGAAGAGAAATACAAAGATATCAAATCATGCATATAAGAATTCAAAGGAGACTCAAATAATGTTCATAGATAATCTGATCATAAATCCACAATTCATCGGATCTCAACAAACATAGCGCAAAAAGGTATTACATCGGATAGAACTCCAAGAACAACAAGGAGAACTTTGTATTGAAGATCAAAGAGAGAGAAGAAGCCATCTAGCTACTAGCTATGGACCCGAAGGTCTGGGGTAAACTACTCACACATCATCGGTAGGACTGGATGTTATGAGGGTAGGAATATTTTAATTTGCAGTCAATGCACCTTGCCATAGAACCTAACAGTGGTATCAGAGCCTCTACTATAGGATTTGGATTTATATCGGATGCATATGTGATATGTGGAGGCGGCAGATGTGATCTGTTGTTGTTTATGAGATCGTCTATGTACATGGTTGATGAGATCAATTGCATGGGGATTGATGTGGCAATGTTGTCTGATGGTTGGAATCGATGAGGTCGTGACACAACCTACCCCTACCGGTCGGTATCCGCCATTGGAGTTAACAGTGAAACTTAAATCCGAATTGGACTCGCGATGATTGATAATATCGGTCAGATAAGAAAATTCGGCGTGATGGGAGTACAGATGAGATCTGTGTTTTCTGAATCAGGACCGTCATCTGCATAGCGCCATAGATTTTGTACACATTCACTCAAACCGGTAGAATTCGATTCTATGCATAACTTTGTTTTATAGGTTTGATGTGAATCGTATGGATCATGTGTATGTGATGCATGTGTGTACATTATACATGGTCTGTGTGTCGTGATTTGTCAGCCAACAGGAGCCAAAGCGCTATCATTATAATGCGTCACGACCTGTGTGTCGACTTGTGATTCTCTGTAAAATTCATTACTAGTTGTAGTAGTTGAAGGACAGAATCAAGTTCATGGCTTGGCATCCTAGTGTAATGAATAAGATGGAATTCCTAGATGGTCAACGGAGTTGGAGTCGACCTAGAAGAATGTCCATGAAGGAGCCATACTATTTCACGACATATTTATTTATTTGTGATTGATATTGCTTCTTATTTTCTATGCATGTTAAAATGGTAGAAAGATCCCTCGTTCATATCAAGCAAATTGCCATCCCCGATGTTGCACCTTCGCACATAAAGTACGTCTTGTAGGGGGTCATAAAATTTGGTTGCTACTAGGTGTCCCTGAACTAAAGGGTTCATATCGGACACAGACATGCACTGCATCAGGTTAACTTGAAAAGGCTATCAAAATGATTCTGGGCCTTGTGGCTAAAGAGGTCGGGAGCCGAGGTATAACATACCAACCTGACCAACAGGAGTCGTATAGAGATATGATTAGCAAGGAATTGCTTACCGGATAGGCACCTTGGCTAGCAGTGATGCTAAAGCTCACCAGTCGAATTGCACTATTCGGATCCTGGATCACTGGAAGTTCCAGAGGGATGTTAACTTCAGTGGGAGTATATCTGTACACGCTTGATTTACTCTACATAAACACATTGCTTAGTGATTGCATATTTTCTATTGTAGATCAATGGCACCACTTGCTCAACCCAACTTTGCATTGAAATCGATCTTGGAAAATGATAAACTTAATGTAACAAACTTTACCACCTGGTATGAAAATTTGAGAATTGTTCTCAAGCATGATAAGAAGGAACATGTTACAGAGAACCCGCTTCTAGCTGAACCTGCCGCGAATGCTAACGCCACAACTAGGAATGCCTACAAAAAACTCATTGATGAATCAATGGAGATCAGCTATCTAATGCTGGCTTGTATGGAGCCCGATTTGCAACAGCATTTCGAAAACGTTGACGCTTTCGATATGATCAAGAATCTTAAGAGCATATTTCAGATGCGGGCTAGGACCATAAGGTTCAACGTCTGGCGATGCTTGATGGATTGGAAGCTGAAGGAGGGTGATCCACTGAGCCCGCATGTGATCAAGATGATCGGGTACATGCGAGCTTTGGAACGCTTAGGCTTCCTACTCTTGGATGAGCTGGCTACCGATACAGTTTAAGGTTCTCTTCCTGCTAGCTATGGGACTTTCATATCAAACTATCATATAATACACGGCATGGATAATAAGCTCACTGAATTGCATGGGATACTCAAGGTGGCAGAGCGGGATATTAAGAAAGGCACGCGTCAAGTGTTGATAGTGCAGAACTTGGGCAAGTTAAAGAAGAGTTAGTCCAAGAAAAAGGCTAAGGCAAAGGGCAAGGAGAAGGAAGCTGTTTTCAGCTCTGTCGCTGCTCCAAAGTCTGGACCGAAATCAGGGACCGTTTGCTATCATTGCAAGGAGACCAGTCACTGGAAGAGGAACTGTAGCAAGTGGCTTGCCGAGCATGGAAAAAAGGCCGAGAGTGCGACTTCGGGAAAAGGTACACTTCTTACATATGTTATAGACATTTACCTTGCTGACATACCTAGTAGCTCTTGGGTACTTGATACCGGATCGGTTGTTCATATTTGCAACTCGATGTAGGGGCTGGTAAGAACTAGGCGTGTGGCACAACGGGAGATTGACATTAGGGTCGACAACAAAGAAAGAGTTGTTGCGTTGGAGGTCGGCATGATGCAACTCCATCTACCTTCCAGATTCATTTCGGAATTGAATACTTGTTATTATATTCCTGCACTTAGTCGGAACATTATATCTGCGTCATGTTTGATGAGTCAGGGTTATGAATTCAATTTAAAGGAAAATGGTTGCTCGAAATCTTTGAAAGGAATGTTCCACACCTATGCATCCATAGTTGATGGGCTATTTATTTTAAATTTGGAATCTGAACCTTTTTATAAAATGAATGTCAAGAGGCATAAGCCTAATGAGATAAATCCAACATACTTCTAGCATTGCTGGCTTGGACACATTAGTATGAAACGCATGAAGAAGCTCCATGATGATAGGCTCCTATCTTCGTCCGACTTCAGGTCATTCGAGACATGCGAATCATGCTTGCTCGGCAAGATGACTAAGTCTCCTTTTGCAAAGAGTTGCGAGAGGGCGTCCGAGTTGTTGAAGCTTATACACAGTGATGTTTATGGTCCGATGAGCACAACTGCGAGAGGTGGCTATCAATACTTCATGACTTTTACCGACGACTTGAGTAGATATGGATATATCTATTTAATAAGGCACAGGTCAGAAACTTTTGAAAAGTTCAAAGAGTTTCAGAGCAAGGTTGAAAATCAGCTCGGCAAGACTATAAAGCTTCTACGATCTAATCCTGGAGGTGAGTACATGAGCTAGGAGTTCAACAATCATTTGAAAAGCCGAAGTATAGTACCTCAGATCACACCTCCGGGTACACCATAGATATATGGCATGTAGGAACAGAGGAATCGTACCTTGTTAGACATGGTCTGATCTATGATGAGAAAATCGGATTTACCCTTGTCATTCTGCGGATACACTCTAGAAACTGCAGCGTTTACACTCAATAGAGTACCATCTAAATCCGTAGGCAAGACACCGCATGAAATGTCGACTGGGAAGAGTCTCAAGTTATCTTTACTAAAGATTTGGGGTTGTGAAGCATTTGTCAAGCGACTTATGTCGGACAAGCTTCCAGCCAAGTCCGATAAATGCATATTTGTGGGACATTTGAGGGAAACATTGGGATATAGCTTCTACAATCGCGAAGAGAACAAAGTGTTTGTTGCTTGGAGCGGGGTTTTCCTTGAGAAAGAATTTCTCAGACGAGAAGCCAGTGGGATGCAGGTGCAACTCTAAGAAGTTCGAGAACCACTTGGGGACAACTTGGCTGGTGATGTGATCATACCGGAGTCTTTCAGGGAACCCAAGGTGGAAGCGGCACCACAACCACGGAGGTCAGAAATATTGCGCAGAGTGCGTGATGTGTTGTTGCTGGAAAGCAACGAGCCGGCTATGTATGCGGAAGTGATGCTGAGCTCAGATTCTGAGGCATGGCTGGAGACCATGATATCCGAGTTAAAGTCCATGGGTGATAAAATCAAGTCTGGGACTTGGTTGATTTGTCACCTGGCATCACTACCATTGGTTGCAAATGGGTCTTTAAGAAGAAAACCGTTGTGGATGGTAATGTTCAGATCCACAAAGCTCGACTTGTCGCTAAAGCTTATGGACAAGCTCAAGGAATTGACAATGATGAGACTTACTCACCGGTAGCGATGCTAAAGTCGGTGAGGATCGTACTAGCTCTAGCTTCATATTTCAATTACGAAATATGGCAGATGGATGTCAAAACAGCTTTCCTTCATGAAAATTTAATGATACAACCCGAGGGTTTTGTGGATCCGACTAGTGCTAGTAAGTTATGCAAGCTCAAGAGATCCATTTACGGATTGAGGCAAGCATCTTGGAACTGGAATATTCGTTTTGGTGGGGTCGTCACTGGTCTTGGTTTCATCACAAGCGAAGAGGACGCCTGTTTATACAAGCAATTGAGTGGGAGCTCGATCGTTTTTTTATCTTGTATGTGGATGACATACTACTGTTCAGAAATGATGTTTCGATGTTGAACTCGGTCAAGGAATCATTGAATGGAAAGTTTTTGATGAAGGACCTCTGTGAAGCAGTTTCATATTGGGCATTAAGATCTATAGAGATAGATCGAGGAGGCCACTCGGCATAAGCCAAAGCACGTACATAAACAAAATTATGAATGGTTCAACACGAGTGAGGCCAAGAAAGGGTTCTTGCCACTCTCACATGGTATAAAGCTAAGCGAGACTCAGAGTCCTTCGACATCTGATGAGCGAAGTAGGTTGAGTCAGATTCCGTATGCCTCGGCAATCGGATCAATCATGCATGCCATGATATGTAATCGACCTGATGTTGCTTTTACAATAAGATTAACAAGAAGATACCAGGCCAACCCAGGTGAAAGTCACTGGGCAGCGGTGAAGAATATTCTAAAGTACCTGAAACAAAATGTTGAAACGATTTAACACGAGTGAGGCCAAGAAAGGGTTCTTGCCACTCTCACATGGTATAAAGCTAAGCGAGACTCAGAGTCCTTCGACATCTGATGAGCGAAGTAGGATGAGCCGGATTCCGTATGCCTCGGCAATCGGATCAATCATGTATGCCATGATATGTAATCGACCTAATGTTGCTTTTACAATAAGATTAACAAGCAGATACCAGGCCAACCCAGGTGAAAGTCACTGGGCAGCGGTGAAGAATATTCTAAAGTACCTGAAAAGGACTAAGGAAATGTTTCTAGTTTATGGAGGTGAGGAAGAGCTCGTCGTGAAGGGTTATGCCGATGCTAGTTTCCAAACCAACCGAGATGATTGTCGATCACTAGGAGCAGGACGAGTTCCAAGCAAGATACAGTGGCCAATTCAATCACAGAAGCCGAATACATTATGACTTGTGAAGCTGCAAAGGAAGGTGTTTGGATCGGGAACTTTCTGGATGGTCTTGGAGTTTTCCCAGCCTTGGTAAAACCGTTGGACCTTTATTGTGATAATTCTTGTGCCATCTTACAAGCCAAGGAACCTAGGAATCGCCACAAGACCAGACACATAGATTGGAAATATCACCAGATACGAAAGAGTGTAAAGAGTGGTGATATAGAGTTATGCAAAGTTCACATGGATGCAAATGTTGCAGATACGTTGACTAAGCTGCTTCCACAACCCAAACATGAGGGGCACGTGAGAGCTATCTGCATATGATGTCTATTTGATTGACTCTAGTGCAAGTGGGAGACTGTTGGAAATATGCCCTAGAGGCAATCATGTATGATGATATTTCCTATGTGTTTATGAATAAAGATAGTCATTGGACATTATCAATGATTTGTATCGGCAAGTAAGTTTGTGACTTGTTTATGGGACTATGCATTGTATGATGACTGTCCTAAAAGGTCCCTAGTCGAAAGGGTTGTGTGGATGCGCAGTCGACTAGACTAGTATATGACACGATGGATGGCTCAGTCTCACTAGCCATGGAGCATTGGATGCTAGCTGGATCTTTGGACATGGAAGGATTTGGTCGAACTCGACATAATCAGATCCGAGTCCAGATAAGGTCCGAGTCGGACAGACCCGACTACGAGATGCAGCTATATGTCATCTGTGAGTCTCTAGTACAACATACGTTCCATGTCCTAAGACCTGAGCCGGCGCATGTACTCGGGATGATGACAGGCCTGCTTTAGGCCCACCAACCATTACTCCATAACTGGGTGGTTATAAAGGCAGTTTTCGGGCTTGTCTAGACCCATGCTGCTAGACATGGTCGACCAAGATGGGATTTGCCCCTCCGATCAGGAGAGATATACTCTAGGCCCCTCATGTGATCTAACCAAGATAAGCATGGCCATGCGACAAGGATTATGAGATAATCCGGTTTCTTGTTGACATAACTAAAACAAGAAAGAGGTCGGGCTAAGCACAAGGATGACAAACTCGTCTTGAGCCCGGGAACATATATCGTCTGGCAAAGGGGACAGAAGTGTGATATGTTGTATAGGTTTGCCAACCAGCTTCATTGTCTACCTGATGATTGGCATGCTTTCCTAGAGGTCGCTACCAGCTAAACAGATCAGAGGTGATCTGACCTGTGACCAAGCCGACTTGAACCTAAGGGTTCGCGCGCTTAAGGGAAGGAACTTGTGAGGCTGGATCTAACTCCACGAGTCAGAAGTGGTCCTACTTGGAATCATATCCAGTCCGAACAGACTTTGGGCTTTAGGATCCGTGTGAGGCCCAAGTGTTGAGCCCGCGATGGATACCTATATATAGTGGAGGTGCGGCACACTCATTTTGTCGATGGCTTTGGCACCGTCACTAGGGCTTTGCATGTGTTGCAACTAGCCACCTCCACTCGCCGCCGGCTGTGTGATCGGACCTAGCAGTCTGCCACATGGTGTTCCTCCTGCTCACATGGATACCATTAGAGGTGGCAAAATTGTGCGACTCCGGGGAACCAGTTCGTGGGACTTGGTGATCAGCTTTACGTGGGAGATCGGACGAGGAGGAGACGCTCTGCCACAACTCTACTTCCGCTGCACGGCACTGCGCACCTAGTTTTAATGGTCTGTGATCCATCTATTGGCATGTTCCTTGATGTTCTGCGGGTAGGAATATTTTAATTTATAGTCGACACACCCTGCCATAGAACCCAACAGGCAGAGGAGCGGGAGCAGGAGCAGGTGGTGCCACCGGTCTCCATGTTCCAGATGCTACAGGACGGCCACAAGGCCGGACCGTCCACGTCGGTCGTTGACCTCACCTCCACCGGTGACGTCAACTACTAGGCAGTGGACTTCGGCGAGGAAAAGTTGGTGGGACACGAGCATGCCCACGGCCAACGAAGAGTAGATTAGGGTCATTCAATTTTGCTATGTAAAAAAAGTACTATTAACAAAATGGATAGTGGTATCCCCAACCCCTTCCAGGTTTGAAGTCCTAATGCTCGCATTATTCCTGGATTTATTTTAGGATTTCCGATGATGTGATTTCAGTGGGAGGAGACGTTCCCGTGGACGACAAGGCGCCTGCGGTGACTTCACAAATCTAGAGATAATATGCCGGCTCAATCTCTCAAGGTGCTCATATGGGTAGGGTGTACGTGTGTGCGTTCATAGGAGTGAGTGCATGCACGTATGTATGAGCGCTTGCGTCTGTACTGTGTTAAAAAAACAAAATGGACATGTTATCTTTTATTTGATGCATCAGACTGAATAGTCGGTGTCACTAGCGTTGTTCGTCGACCTTCCGGACATGACTGTGAACGTTTTGCATGCCTGTTATGATGGACGGGGTTGGAGATATCCTAACCTCGTGTCACTAGAAGGCTAGAAAAGCAAAGATACGCTTTGATTGGATTGCCTGCAGGTACCATGGTTGCTTCTAAGAGCATCTCCACTCGCCTCCCCAACAGGCCCCACATGACGCCTTTTTTAGCGTCGGCGGCGAAAAATCGGCCCAGTCGCGTCCTCGGGTCCTTGTTTTTCACCGGTTTGGGCCGAAATAGCAGCCGGCGAACACGAGCCGAACCCAGCCCCCCGGGGGCGCCTGGGGCGCCGGCAGAAGCGAAAAGGCGCGTGGGTCCACTCTGTCGGCGATAGACAAGCCTTTTCCCGCCGTTCCTCCTTTTCCTCCATTTTCTCATTGCTTCCCCCCTTCTTCCCCGCCACTCCCGCCATTCTCCTCCCGCTCCTCGCCATCCGGCCGCCATCCCACAATGCCGCCAAAGAAGTATTCGGCCCCTTGCTCCGCGGCCGCTGCCGATACCACCCAGCCGAAGCAGAGGAAGCCGAGGTCGCCGATGGCAAAACCACCGGGCATGTCCAACGCCGAGTGGAGGGCGGAGGTTCAGTGCTGGGAGGCTGTCACCACCGACCGACGGAACAGGCTCAATGCCAAGAAGGCCAGGGATGTGGCCGCGTTGGCGGCGGCGGCGGAGCAGGCTTAGGTGTCTCGCGCGGGGATGATGAATCCGCCCGGCGGCCACTACCCGCAAGCTGCATGGAGCCAACAGAGTGTCGTGTCGCCGGCCAACTTCTCGCCGCTGTCGCCGCCCTGGGGTACGCATCCTCACCTGGCTACTCCGACGGTGACACGCATGGTGGGTTCAACCCGAACATCACCTTCCCACATGGCGCGCCGCCACGTGCCTCACCCTCTAGCCTGAATCACGACCAGCGCACTCCCTCGCTTGCGTTCGCCGGCGTCCAGTACCCCCCGTACAACTACTCACCGCCGGCGTACACAGCCTCGCCGATGCCACCTCTATGTCATGGCGCCCTACCCTTCTCGCAAGCCTCGGCGACACATTTTGGCAACCCCGACGCGACCGACACCGACATGGAGGAGATCATCACGAGCGGCTCGGTCGTTGTTGCTTCCTACCCCGGGTTCCACGCGCAATACGACACAATGGACATAGCCGTCGACATGAAGGACGAGGTCGACGACGCCGAGGAGGAGGAGGAGGAGATGGAGTCGGCGCCGGCGCCGACGAGGAAAGGGAAAAAGAAGAAGCAGGGGGCCAATGCCAGGACGGGCGAGCCGCGCGTCAAGTGGACGTCCAAAGAAGACGAGTGCCTCGCTGAAGCATGGAAGACCGTCAGCATGAACCCGGTCACTGGCGCGAACCAGAATGCCGACACGTACTGGACGCGTATCAAGTCGGCGTTCGATGAGCGCAAGCTTGTCGACCGCTACTTCACCACCATCCACATGCAGCGCGGCGCAAAGGCCATGGCGAACCATTGGGTGATCATCCAGACGGCCTGCAACAAATGGCATGGGATCGTCGATCGCGGCTTGCCCGGAAAGCGGCGCCAACATCGAGGGTCAGGTATGTCCCGCCGCCGGCTTGCTTCTTTCGCCGTGTACGTCGCCGACATTTGTTCTTCGGCTGCGCAGATGGTTCAGATGTTCACCATGTACCGCCAGGACAACAGCGACCAAGAGTTCAAGTTCCTTCACGTGTTCTCCCGGATCGAGTCGTGCGAGAAGTGGAGGGATGTTCGGCTCACCCTCGCCAAAGTCCAAGGAGACCTACAAGCCGGACGCGCCCGCCCGGGGCGCGGCGGATGGGCACCCTGATGGCAACAAAAGAGCCAAGATGGCGAGAGACGCGGCACCGGCTGCCGAGCGGCTGCAATCATCAATCGAGCACTACATCGCCGACGCCAAGAGCAACGCCACAAGGAGGGAGGAGAAATCCGACGCGCGGTGGTCGGCGTTGATGACGACCAGCGCCGTCAAGCTCGACCTACTCCGGACCAACGTCGTCGCGAAGAAGAGGAACACCGACCTGGCCTTCTTGATGTGGGCGGACATGTTGACGATCGACGAGCAGGTCAAGGCATGGTACCTGGCGGAGCGCGGCCTCATCTTGAACCAGAAGCCTTCCACCACCGCGCCTACGCCCGCGCCGACCCCAATGCCTACACACACGCCGACCCCAACGCCGACGCCGACGCCCACCCCGACGCCCAACCCGAGTGATGAAGCCGCGCCGATGCCCAACACATAAGCCACGCCGACGCCCAGCACAAAAGCCACGCGACGCCGACCAACCCGAGGACAGAAGCCACACCGACGCCGGCCAGTCCCACGCCGGAGGAGCCCGTCATTGGATGCATTCCTTTGTCTATGTGTCCTTCCTTTTGAACGCCAAACTTTCCTGTATGTTTGATCGCCGAACTGTGGCAGGTCGTCTTTGATCGCCGAACTTGTGGCGTTTTTTCGGCAGCGGGAAAGACAAGTTTGAATTTATGTGCGTCTTGAGGCCGAAACATGGGGCCGCGGCTGGGAACTGGATCGCCCCCAGGGCGAAAAACCGCCGGCGCATGGGCCAAAACGCAATCACCGGGTGCGTTGGGATGACGAACGAGTGAAGATGCTCTAAGGCTAGTCGTAACGGGAGTATCATAAATGGTATCATACATACCAATTAGACTTTTCTTATGATGTGGCACACAAATAAATGAGAAAAGAAATGATGTGGTATCATATCATGGTACTACTTTGTGTCATGCATCACAATTAATAAGGCAACATATTTTACTAACTTATGATACTATACATTACGGAAGTAGTACTATTATACACTAGTATCATGATACTAGTAGTATATAGTATACGATACTCCCCGTTACAAGCAGAAGCGCTCACGGTTCACACGGCCACACTTGCATGCATGAACAGTGACCTGTGGTCTCTAGTCTGTACTAATAAGAGTAGCCGCCCGGCCCAGTCCCATCTAGTGAACTATCCAATCCACTTTTTTTCCCTTGTCCTTATCATGCATGCATGAGATTCTTGCTGCGTCCATTGCCCTGGTGATTTTATTAATTAGCTTTATGAAATCTGCTCAGATGACATGTTGACACAGATGTTACATATGTCGAGGGGGACTAGGTTGAATGATCCATCTTTTCCCCGGGAGGAAGAGAAATATGGAGAGTAGTGTAGTTAAAGCAAAGTGAATGTCGGTTCAGAAGACACGGAACCACAAGAGCGTGCATGCATGTTGATGCATGGTCCCTTCTCGGCCAATCGTATTCTCCAGGGGCCGATAGAAGGTCGATAATTTTGCCCGAAAAGTTATAGAAAAAAACCAAGCTCCGACCTCCTAAATCACATGGATGAGGACGATCAATTTGCACTTGTTGTTAGAAAGAAAAAACATTTTTCTCAAAAAAGAAATACTTGGAGGCTAGTTGCCCTACTTATCCACAAATGTTCCCCGCTTATTCGACGAATGATGAAAGGAAGGAAATGGTACGTGCAAGGTAAATAAAGGAAAATTGTTTATGGTACCACACTCACCTGAAAATTAGAAGACATATATTTTATACTTTCTTGGTCCCATAATATAGATGTTTTTGTAAGTTAAAACAGCTTATAGAAACAACTTATATTATAGGACGGAGAAGTATATGTTATTGAACATGTGTTCCTCCTTCCGTGAGGATGACGAAGTAGCTTTATTCAATTGAACAATGTTGAGTGGCTATATTTTACTCGTACCTAGATTGACACGCAATGTTTGCCACATGCCATGTTGAGTTAACGAAGCGACAGAAATAACTCTAGGTTTACGACAAGGATAATCAACGTTTTCTGAGACGAAGGCAAACGAAGCCCAAGCCGCCGTCCCATCTACTCCCTGTCTCTCCGCCACCATGGACATGTTGTTGGGCAAAGCCCGCATGGCGGCGGCGAACACGATGACGGAGAGGTCCTGATTAGGTGCGGTCTGCTTGTGGAGGAGTTGGAGGGCTGCTGCGGGACAGTGAATAAGATGTATGCTCGAGTGAAGGTTATCGAAGAATTGAAAGTCGGTGCATGGTCATGGACGATGGCGAGGTCGGCATTGCATCCACACCTGTCATGCAACGGCATGGGTGATTTTTGTATAGGTTTTCTTATGGAGTCTTTGAGTTTGGTTTGGGGCTTCAAGGCGGCAATGCCGTTTCAATGTACGAATAATGTTCTCTCTGCTCTTTCACCGTTCCCTTGGCAGTGGCAGAACCACCGTCCGGAGGGCTCTATCCAGCAACCACCGTTGCAACTACAAGAATAAATTAGAAAGTGGTTAGTAATTTTTATGGGAAAATGGATGTCATCCGGGGCCTTATTACCCATGCCTAGGCTCTACTTGTGAGCTGGCTCCGCCACACTGTCCCTTAGTGTGCTTATCGCCGGCGGAGGGTGTGGAGTCGTGTCTCCGGTGGGTTTTTCGTGATTCGTCCCGTTTCTGTTTCTGGTGGGTCCTTCTAGATTCGGCCGGCTTTCAGGGTCTTCGAAGTTATTGCAGGCCCTTATCAGCGTTTTCTTCTTCGGGGCCGTGATTTGCTTCGCTGATCACAGCCACCGACATCTTCTAGTTTGCATCGACGACATTCCTGCCGTTGCTTCTAAGTTTGCTCCGCTAAGGCAGAGGCCAGGCGCCATCAAGCTATGCTCATGTGCCGCCACCGATAAATGAAGGAGGAAGAAGACTTCGACACGCTTAAGGATTTGAATGTAATGTTTTTTTTGGTATAGATGGGTTTGTAAGAAGGGAAAAGCTTACCTTCACCCGACCGACCACACGCGCCGCGTCCATCGGATCGTTTGTGATCAGATGGACGAGAGCGTCCCGGCTTTCGAGTCACGCGTGTCCGTTTTCTGAAACAGAGCCTTTGTTTCAGAACCAACATTCTTGCAACTGGCAGCTCCGTTGACTGGGAGGGTGACGCTTCCGGATTTGGGAGGGCGGCGGGGCTAATGGCATAGGGCGTTGGGCGTTGGGCGACGGGGCCTATTTAGTGCTGGCGACAGCGAGGGGTTCGTCGGTGGCCGACGTCGACTCCAGCAGGTATGGATCTGAGACCCCCCTCCCCTTTCCCCGCATTTCTGGCGATTCTGTAGGTGTTCATGGAGGTTCTCCCCGGGGCAGCTTGATCCATACCAGCGAGATGACAAGGATGGTGCGACTAGGAGGGGGACGGCTGGTTTGTTGGAGAGTGGTCGCCTGTGTAGGTAGTTCGGCGGCGTTGTAGGTCGCCGGTGTAGTTAGGTTGCAGGATTTGGATCTGCATTTTTTACATAATTTCTGCACTGGTAATGTCATGCAAGGGGACTTGAAGCTGCAGGATCCCTTGTATTATTTCTGGATTTCTGGAGCTCATAGTTTCCGTAGGATTCCCTGTGATTTTCTCTAAAGCTCATAGCTTATGGTAAACTTAAAGTTGCAGGATCCCGCGCGGGCAGTCTTTTTCTTTTTCTTGCAATTAGGGTCTTGTTTCAGTAGGTTTCTGCAACACAGGACTAGTTTCAGAAAGAAAGAAAAAATGATTCGGTGGTGAAGGTTATTTTTTCTGCAACTGGGATCTTGTTTCAAAAGATTTCTGCAACATGTCTTTTGTTTCAGAAAGAAAAGAAATGTTTCAGTTGTGAAGGTTTTTTTTCTGCAACAAGGGTCTTGTTTCAGAAACATAGCCCGAGTTGCAGCGCCTGGGGAGCGCCCGACGTTAGAGAGTGAGTGGTCAAATATTGCAATGTGATGCATGTTTCTGAAACATAGCTCCGGTTCCAGGAACACCCCCCCCCCCCCCCCGCGCGCGCGCGTCGGCGGCAGCGATTTTTTCGGTGGTGGGGGCTGGCGCCGCGCTGGGTGCAGCTGTGTCAGGAAGGCGGACAGGGGAATCTGTTTCTGAAACAAAGGGGTTGTTGCAGGAAGTAAAAGGTGGTCACGCACGCGCGATGGTTAGATCCGACGGCTGTCAGGGCGCAGATCGTACGGAGCTCCATGCGGCTGATGTTTCCAATACATTCGCCGGCCGACGCGTAGCGGCGCCCCCTTAATGGCTTAGGGCTTTTGGCAAAAAAAAAAGCAACAGAAATTAGGCAAAAAGAAACTAGCAAGCTACTACTCTCTCCGTTTTTAAATAGATGACCCAACTTTGTACAAATTTGTACTAAAGTTAATATAAAATTGAGTCATCTATTTTGGAACGAAGGGAGTAGGAGGCATGAAAGAGGGCAAAGAGAGAAAGAGAAGAAGAAAAGTGGTCAACTGCCCCACCACAGCTGTGAGGCCTATGAGCATGCACCGGTGAAGATTGCCTTATCGTGATCCATGAGCCATGCATGACCTACACCTTTATTTCCCGGGCGCCCGGGGGGACTTGAGCTACCACTGCACAGCTAGCAAAGTCCTGCGCAACTGTGCGTGTGCATGCAGCCAGCGGCAAAGGTAGGGGATCAGATGGAGGAGACGAGGGCTCCCGGGTCAGGCAGGGCACTCTCGCACGATGCACACCTACCTGAGAGCGACCGCCCGGCCTCTTCCCTCCCGCCCCCTGCGCCCCCTCTCTTCCTCTTTATACCTCCGCCTCTCCCTCTCCTCGCTGCCACCATCCTGTCTCTATCCTTGTCCAGCCGTTTGTTTTCCATATATCCTCGCGGCGTCTTAGTGCCCACTGCCGACCGGCCATGGCGAAGCAGTCGTGCTGCTACAAGAAGAGGCTGAGGAGAGGGCTCTGGTCCCCGGAGGAGGACGAGAAGCTCATGAACCACATTGCCATGTACGGCCACGGCTGCTGGAGCTCCGTTCCTAAGCTTGCAGGTATGTATGACCGTATGCGTATGCGTGTGCTGCATTGTGCTACCTAGCAGTTTCGGAAATGAAGAACAACTAACTGATAGCAACTTGTTGAATTAATTAGGACTTGAGAGGTGTGGCAAGAGCTGCAGGCTGAGGTGGATAAACTACCTGAGGCCAGATCTCAAGCGGGGCACATTCTCGCAGGAGGAGGAGGACCTCATCATACACCTCCATTCCATGATAGGAAACAAGTACGTACGTCGCCTTACCTGGCTTCCAATTCATCGAATTACATTGACATCCAACTGTATGCATTTTTCAGGTGGTCACAGATTGCAGCCCAGCTGCCCGGCCGGACGGACAACGAAGTCAAGAACTTCTGGAACTCGTACATCAAGAAGAAGCTGAGGGAGCGCGGCATCGACCCCGCCACCCACAAGCCGCTGGCCGAGGCCACCACGTCGCCCACCGCGTGCCGACCGGTCTTCAGCGATGCCGAGCTCGTCCCAACGATGACGGCGGCGCTGGCCCAGGACCAGGTGGTGAAAATGCTGGATAGCCTGAAGATGCCGCTGGACTGGCCCGTCGGCGGTGTCGCCGGCAACGGGGTGCCCGAATCCTACCAGGTACCGATCCTTCAGGAAGGCCACATGCTGCAGCAGCACTGCGGCACCTTCCCGTCCGTGTCGAGCTCCAGCACGTTGACCGCAACTGACGTTGGCACCACCCTGCCGTGGCTGGAGCTCGGACCGACCGACACCATCTCCGGACACGTCGACCAATATGCCGGCGCTCTGGGCGAGCTCAGGTGGTCTGACTACTTTGACGGCGCCCTACAGGGGCAGTGCGTCTACGACAGCGGCATGGTCGACGACGACGCGGTGCAGTTCGACGACGTCCATGGGTTAAGCAACTGGTGCTAATAGTACGTATAAATCAACTAATCCAATCAAAAGGCCAGTGAACTGAAAACTGCAACACTACTACATCATTGCATGAAAGATTATAAATTGATATGTACAGGCAAGACAAGGATATCGATGGATGGATACTGGCTTAGCCTGAGGCTGAGAAACAAGATACTTCTACATTTTACTACACATTGCAGTATTAGCTGCTGCTGCTGCTACTAGTGATATATTGATATATACTTGTTTGTGTTGAGCTGAGCATAATTCGTCGTGTGGTAATGAAATCAGAAGTGTTTCGCCACACATGTAAATGACAGGAAATGGTGGTTGTTAAATAAAGAGTGCATAAATAATATTCCCTTCATCCTATATTATAGTGGCTGCACTCGCCGGTCGGCCTCGACGTTAACATTTGGCCTAGCGTCGTCTTTGCCATCCTTGGAAGGAGTGGGACTCCAGAAATGCTTGTGTTTTCCGCAATGAGCTACACTCCCCTTGTGATACTCTTCGAAACATCGTTTCGGACTTTACTCTTTGGGTCCTTAGATTTAAGGACTCCGTTAGAAAGGCGGCCGTGTCTTGGTCCTATATCTTTCTCTTCCTGTAATCTATAATGTAATGCGCCCCTTAGGCATTTGATTAATATATTCAGACGGGGACCCTCACCCCTCGGTGATTGTTAAAAAAAAGGGACATTTTAGCAAGCTATATCATGGGACGGAGGGCAACTGGTTGGATTGGTACTCTATTGACCTAGGAGGCTTGGAATATACATGGCTTTATTTTGGACCCCTTATTATTCTATTTCAAAACGAGGAGGGGTCTTCACCACGTCGTTTCTTGGTTTGTCCATTACTTCAAGGTCTGGTCCGTTGTTGGAACAATTGCATGGAAGATGGTTTTATCTAGTTCCATTTCTCCTATTTATCGTCCGTGACTGTAATTAAGCAAGGAAACCCTGAAACTAACTAGCCACAAATCCTATTTGACAGCGCTAACGCGCACACCCGCCTGACCATGGTCGTTGCTAATGGGTCGGCCATCTAGTTATCCCGCTTGTAGAAGATCCCAACCGGTTTTGTGAAACATCCAACCGGTTTTATCAATCTTCCTGTCGGTTTTTACTTTTATTTGTTTTTGTATATTTATTTCCTTTCCTTTTCTTAATTCGTGAAACTTTTCAGATCTGTGAACACTTTTCAAATAGTTTTTCAAATTCCGGAACATTTTCCAAATTTGTGAACAATTTTCAAATTCATGATTTTTAAATACATTAACTTTTTAAAATTCAGGATCATTTTTCAAATTCATGATTTTTAAATACATTAACTTTTTTCAAATTCATCACAATTATTAAATTCAGGATCATTTTTCAAATATTGCAAATTTTTAAAATTCATGAATTTTTTCTCCAAATTCGTGATCTTTTTACAAATTCAAGCTTCTTTTTTGGAAATCATGATATTTTTTTACAAATTCATGACTTTTAAAAAAAGAATATTTTAAAATTCATGAGCATTTTTTGAACTCATGAGCTCTAATTCGAGAACATTTTTTATTTCACCATTTTCAAATTTTAGAAACTATTTTTTCAGTAATTTGATTTTTTTCGTCAACCAGGAGAGCAACAACAGCAACTGGCATGCGAGCGTACCCTTTTTTAGAAAATGTGCAAGAGTGCTTGAGAGATCCTTGCAACGCGGTGTGAGCGAGAAAGCTAATTTTTGGGTCGATGCCTGCTACGCCAGCATGCGAGTGCCAGTCTGCTAACACGTGTTAAAGGCGCTGAAGAGGGGGTCTAAACTAATGGGGAGTTTACTTAAAAAACTAATGGGGATTAACCCCCGGGAAGGGGAGAATTGATTTTAACCCCCCCTGTGCGTTGCACTTCTATCTTTTACCCCTTTGTTCGTTCGCCTTGCTCTAAGCCCCCCCCCCCCCCCCGGTTGCGACATATCTTTCGCTGATTGCCCCCTTTGCGTTGTTATCCTCTTAGTTAGCTGCTAATGAAAACAAAATTGGTCTTATAATATTTCAATTTTACTAAACTGCCCTCAGGACCCAACATGCCAGATAAAATAAACCCAACACGAGACAGAGCCGCTGCGAGTTCGCTCGCACGAGACCTAGCGACCAGCCGTCAGTTCGCTCTAGACCTGCCGTCCGTCGCCCTTGCTGCTATGCCGCGTTTCCTCCTCATCCTCCGCCTCCATTGCTGCCCCAAGGTAAGACAAGCTTCTCCCTTTTCCTTTTCCTTTTCCATGGATTTTGTCAGGTTCCTATGGTAGAAACCCAACCCTAGGTACCGAGGGAGATTGACATGAGGATTTGAGTGGGAGGGATTGGATGTGCAAAGGGGTGTGATGAATCTGAAAAGGCAACATCATATTCCCTTGTTTTAGTTGATGTATGCATGAGTTTTAGTTGATGTAAGACCAGTTTTGTTTTCATTAGCAGCTAAACTGATAGGATAATAGCGCAAAGGGGGCAGTCAGCAGAAGACATGTCGCAGCGGGGGGGCTCAGAGCAAGGCCAACGAACAAAGGGGTAAAAGATAAAAGTGCATCGCACAGGGGGGGGGTTAAAATCAATTCTCCCCTGGGACGGCATGTTGACTGCGGGGTCCACTTGTCATCAGGCCTTCCCGGGCAAGGCTCCCCTCACTTATCACTCATCGATGCCTCACTTCTCAATCAACCCTCAGACTCACCACAGTCCCCTCTCAAGCTGCCATGGATCGGGTTCCTCTATAGTCAGTATCTCCATGCTTAGTTTTCCTCCGTCAGGGCACCGGTGAGCAGGACCACGAGCTGGAGCATTACCGGGAGTGGCTGTGGTCGATGAACTTGGAGCAAAGCGGGGCGTGGTAGTGGAAGTGGAAGAAAGAAAGGCCACACGGCATCCTCGTGTCAATGGCCATGTGGATGGCGAGCTGCCAGCATGAGAGCGGTAGAGCGCGGCGCTTCACGTGCATCTGCCATGAGTGGACTCTTAAGGAGCTAGAAGTTGAAGAAGAGCTTCTTCGGTTGGCATGTATCAAGGAGGAGAGGAGCCGAGTCCTCCTGGGGCAGAGAATTTTTATTCGGCCACCTCTGAAGAAAAGCTTGAGATGGATAAGAAGAGGTCTGGGCAGATCGCTGGGTGGGCGCTCAAGCAGCATCATTCGCCTGACCCTGCCAGAGCTGCCAAGTGGGAATTCTTAAGCAAAAGAAAGGATGTGTTCCAGTACTGTGCAGGTTCCCATGATTATTTTCTCCCTTGCTCATGCGGCCAATATGTTGCTCATTTAAATCCGTAGTGTTGTAAACGCTAGAAGTAGTGATGTGATAATTGTAGTTTGAACTATCTGTATTGCAGGGTTGTTAGTTCCAATTTAATCACTGATGGTAGCTTTTGTATGAACTTACTGTTGGTGTTTAGTGAGTTAGTGTGGGCATTTTCAGTTTGTGTTGGTGTTAGTGTTAGTGATGCTATTTTCAGTTCAATTAGTTCAGAGCAATTATGTATGCTTAATTTAGGCTATGTTTGTATTGGTTCAGTGATGCTATATGTTGTAGCTTAATTTATGCTATTTGGAGAGGTAAATACACCAGGAGTCTTAGAACTTGCACGCGACGGTCAGTTTGGTGTACAAACTTGTAAAATACACGATTACAGTCATCAAACTCTAACCGTGACATTAGGAATTTCCCGGTGACCTACCTTGGCTTGCCTCTGACTGATGGGCGCCTATGACGGGAGGACCTACAGTCGGCCCTTGACAGTCTGTCCAAGAGATTGAGAGGGTGGAAGGCCAAGCTGATTGCACTACCCGGAAGAATTGAACTGGTTAGAACCACCCTCTACACAATGGCAATTTATCGGATAATGGCGATTGCGCCGCCAAAGTGGTTCATCAAGATGGTGGATAGGCTGCGTAGAGGCTTCCTTTGGGCAGCGGACGAGGTATCGCCGGCTGGTAAATGCTTAGCAAGATGGAGCAATGTTTGTCGGCCTCGGGAGCTCGGAGGGCTGGGCATCAATGACCTGCAGAGACAGGGAAGCACCTTACAGGCCCGCTGGTGTTGGCTCACATGGACTGATAGAGACCAGCCTTGGGGTAATCTGATCCTGCCGAGCGACCCCGACGCGGAGGCTATATTCCGTGCCTCGTCAACGATCTGCATCGGCGATGGGTGAACGGCGTCGTTCTGGCGTTCGCACTGGCTGCAGGCAACAGCTCCGGCCGATCGCTGGCCCAACCTGTACAAGCACTGCAACAGGAAACGGTTATCCTTCAGAGAGGCGATGCTTGACAACCATTGGCTGACGCTGCTCAAGCCAAACCCAACGCTGACGATTCTACACGGGCTATGTGATCTCTGGGAGGCTGCTACGAGCAGCACCATCAATGACACGTCGAAGATCGGATTGCCTGGAAGTGGACAGCGTCCGGCCAATACACGGCAGCTTTTGCATACAAGATGCAATGTAAGGGCAGCATTCAAACCAACAATAAGGCCATAATCTGGACGGCAAAAGCATCTCCCAGGGCTAAATGTTTCGCCTGGCTACTGTTGCAAGGGAGGGTTATGACGGCGGATAACTTGGCCAAGCGAAGGATCGAGCACGACCTGATCTGCTCGCTATGCCATGCCGCGCCAGAAACATCCCACCACATGATTGCGGCCTGCCCCTTCACTGTGGACGTGTGGGAGAGGACCGCATCCTCATTGGGCATGTCGTTCACTGCGCTGCCTATGCCCACGGACTGCTCACTGCGGCTCTGATTCAGACGACAGACTGCCGGGCTACCGCGGGCGAGACGGGCCACTTGGAAGGCCTCTTGCTTGTTTGTGTCATGGGGCATCTGGAAGGAGCAGAACGCGAGAGTTTTCAACCACGTCTCCTCCTCCGCCGAGCAGGTTGATGGCCGCATCATCGATGAGGCAAGGACCTGGCAGCATGCTGGGCTCGCACCGATGTCAGCTTTCTTCGAGCCGCCTTGAGTTTGCTAGATCACTTTTATACAGGGCGGGCTAATGCCAGCCATGCCAGTTTTGTTTTCCTTGGGCCCCCTTATACCATGTACCTTACCTTCTTCTTCATCAATGAAAATCAGCACTCTGCTGTCTTTCTGTTAAAAAAAACAGTCATCAAACTTGCACGGGCGTGCAAATACGGTCATACTTTGCGTACACAGGCGTATTGGTTACCAGGGTGGCATGATAGGGCCACAGTCAGTGGCTGGTGCATGTGATGTTTTTTTAGAAACATCTTCGGACTTTATTAATTACAACATATGACTGCACATACTGGCAAAAAAATAAATCGGGCGTGGGATTTGAAGCTGTGGCCTCAACGCATACTGCACACCGCACTGCCCAATCGACCAGGAATAGATTTTTGTAATATCTTTGACAATATATCTTTAACAAATACTCGCTCAGGTTAATAATAAAAGAATAAATGAAAACTAAAAATCTGTTGTGTGCTCACACATGACGCACAATACATAAGAATTATTTTTTTGTGAACTGGAACATACATTTTATCTAGAGTTTTGGAACCAAAAGTATCTTCAATTTATGTGCTGTAAAAATCATTACTTCTATTCCTACGAGCTAGTACAGTCTTATTTTTTTTAACTTCATAACAATTCGAGTTAGTGTTGTTTAATTCTTTTGCTGGAATTAAAGGCTACTCCCTTCGTTCCAAAATAGATGACTCAATTTTGTACTAAATTTAGTACAAAGTTGAGTCATCTATTTTAGAACGGAGGGAGTACTAGCTAGCTGCGGACATCTGATAGGTGTACATGTGCTCAACAAGCGAAAGTGCTCGTTGATTTGTCCGAAAAATTATGCACATTCACTCCGAACTATATTTTCTTTAATCCAGATTTTAAAATTTAAAATATTAGAATTCAAATAAATATTCCATTCATTTGTCCGAAAGAATTTACGTACATTCATTTTGAAATCTATTTTCTTTTACAGAGATTTTAACATTTAATATTATTTGAATTCAAACAAAATTTCATTGATTTGTCTGAAATAAGTTACGTACATTTATTCTGAATTATACATTCTTTTATGTCGATTTTTAAATTTAAAATTATTGGAATTCAAAAAAAACGTTACCTTCTCCAAAAAAATGTACAATCATTCTGATATATATTGCCCTTTATCTATTTTTTAAATTGAAATTATTCAAATTCATACAAATATTTCGTTGATTTGTCGGAAAGAATTTATGCGCATCCATTCTGAAGTCTATTTTCTTTTGTAATGATTTTTAAATTTTAAATTATTTGATTTCAAAAAAATATTTTGTTGATTTATCCGAAAATTTTACCTACATTCATTTTGAACTTTATTTCTTTTATCTATATTTTTAAATTTAAAATATTCGAGTTCAAACAAATATTTTGTTGATTAGTTGGAAAGAAGTTACACACACTCATTGTGCAATATATTTTCTTTTATCAAGATTATAAAATTTAAAATTGTTTGAATTCTAACAAAGGTGATTTGTCTGAAAAATTTACAAATTTGTGGCCATTTCAAGGGTGATCCAAATGTTTGTCATTTCGAAATTAATTTTTTTCGTGCTAGTCTAATATGGTTAGTTTGCTCAGTTTGGAAGTCCAAGTCAGTGAGAAGAACTTACCCACTGTTGTTTGCCTGATATAATAGCACGTACATCTCTTTTTTTGTAACGAACAGATGTGTAGCTGGGTGGTTTGCACACATGCAGTGGCTAACAGTGGGCCCAGGCCACGCATGTGCCGTATAGGCAGCCTATAGGCTCGTGTACGTGAATTGTGGCCGTATTTGCACGCCTGCGCTAGTTGGAGGACTGGAATCATGTATTTTATAAGTTTATGTACTAAACAGAACATCACACGCAAGTAGTAAGACTTCCAGTGTATTTACCTCCTATTTGGATCTATGGAACTAACTGCAGTGCAGTGGTACTGGAACATGCATTTTCAGTTAAGTGATGTTATATTTGATCCTGGACATGTAGTGAGCCTATATATGGAGAAGTATGTTGCTATATATGGTATTGGAACATGCATTTTCAGTTAAGTGATGCTATATATGGTCCTAGAACATGCAGTCAGGTGTATGGAGGAGTATGTTGCTATATATAGTACTAATAATATGCATTTTTTGTTATGTGATGCTATACATAGTCCTGGAGCATGCAGTGAGGCTATGTATGTAGGAGTATGTTTCTATATACTAGCGGTTGGGGCGTCACCCGGTGGCGCTGCCTGAGAGGGAGTTGGGCGGTGCCAGGTGGGAGGCGCCCTTTCCACTCTCCTGTGTATACTAAAACAATAATAGTTGGTATAAAGATTTAGACAAGTAGTTCAATGAACTTCAACAAAATATTCGAAGCTAATTCAAGATTGACCAGTCACTGGTTCATTGAAGAAAATATACTTTCCAATTAAAATACAATATCTTTTACTATATGCGGAGCAGCTTTAGCACAGATTAATCACTAGCTCAGGTAAAGAATATTTAAACTACTATGGTAACAGGATTCAAAACTCTACATTTAGTCAACTCTCACCATAGTGTCTCTTTTTTCCATTCAGTGAGAACATGCAAATTCCCTCGAAACACAACAGCAGGTAGCACATAAGCAAGCTTCTAACATCACCTCCTGATGTTCTCTTCAGCTATTTCAGTTCTTCACTGCCCCGCAACGAACCTACAGGAACCCAAAAGAGCTAGCGAGGGTCGGAGTTGTGGTGAGCCAAATCAAGAATGCAAGGGAGATAAAAGGAAGTATGGGTCACCTGGTTTGAATGAATGTGTGGTCACCTGAAGATCCGATACCTTGCCCGCAATAGAAACTCTTCCTCTCCCAAGGATCTGTGTTTAAGAAACAACTCAATATCAAAAAAGTGCATTGCGCTATAGTTTCTACTCCCAAACAAATCGACCATCAGTTTCAATAAATCGATCTAATATGAGTCTTCTGAGATACCTCAATGATTTTAGATGGACAAACAGATATGAACACAAACATGTTGTAGACACTATTTCAGTTGGGATTCGGGAGAAACATGCCTATGCAAAGAGGATGACGTTTTAGATTAGCAAGTGGTCAAAGGGCCAATAAAATTAATGCCGAATTTATACCAACTGAACTACAGTTTTATATGACACAACATCAGAGTTTCATCGAACTTCTAGTTCCAGAGATAGAAAGAACATGCTAACCCCTGTTTAAGATAAATACAGCAGTATCACAAACAAAAAAGTTGATCAAAAGATTTATAGAACCGTCGGCTCACTTTCTTTGTATTCTTTAGCACACTGCAGGAAATATGTGTTGGAGAGAGGAGCATGCATTTTCAGTGGAGACTGGTCTTGCTTTGCTTTCTTGTGAAGCTTGTCTTGAAGAAGACAGTTCGTCCTTTCTCTCTTTCACCGCAGCATCCTTCTTTTCATCATTCTTGATTCCAACTCCCATCTTTATTTTGTTTTGCTCCTTCAATAAGTCAAGAAAATAATTCAGCAACTAAAGAACAAAACATAAATCACAAAAAATGGCATACCTTTGTATCAGAAGATTCATCTTTTGGTTTCTTAATACTAGAGAAGTTAGGAACTACCACATGAGCAAACACTCGGACCAACTAAAATATGTCTTATTCTTTGCGGAAACAAAAACTAAAGCACATAAATGCATGATATAACATCAGCAAGATGTACATGTAAAACTTATATACTGCATATTCTCTTGGCATGTAGAAGTAATATTATAAAAATGATAAGATAAAAGCAAAGAAAATTGGCAGTGAAAGAAATAGCTAGCTAGCAAATAATTGCATTTTTATGACAAGCTAAACAGAGATGGATAAGATTGTGTCCATCTATATTTCATTATGCCAACTTGGATTTTCACATATGTCACATAGTTACCAATATCACTTTTTCTTAACAGATAAATTTGTTCATCTAATTGTAAGGATTGATAGTCCACGACACGTATAAACATTACTATCTAGTAAGATATTTTCAGTCTTTTGGAAAGAACCAAGCCATTTTTAGTTGATAGTTTATACAAATACATACCCAGACACTCGCAAAGTTGCCGGAATCTCCGTTTTGATTCGATACTACTTTAGAATTAGAAGAAATTGTGAGGAACATCACATTTTTTGTTGGGATAATGCCATTTTTTTTATCCTAGACCATGAAGCTGCAAAGATGAGAGAAATCCAACCCATTTCCAAATTTAATTAGCATGAATACCTATTGGAAAGAGATGCCAAAACAAACACCCAATTGTAGTCATAACCATATGGTCCTCGATTGACTACCTAACAAAAGCAATGAAGCAGAATTTGTGTCTCCTAGAATCACAGATTGACCAATTAAAAAAATAAAGAGCCACAAGAAGCTATTGTCACCTGATACCTTTGGGTGCTCACATTCACATCCATCATCGAGTCCTATAGTTCAGAGCGGCGAGAGGAAGCCACCCTTTTTGTCCACAGATGAGGCCAGCGAGCCATAGAGGCAGCAGCCGCCTGACGGAGCTGGCGACCTGCTGTCGCTCGAGTTGTTGGAGAACCGCCCCTTGATACGTCTCCAACGTATCTATAATTTTTTATTGTTCCATGTTGTTATATGATCAATCTTGGATGTTTTATGTACATTTACTAGCAACTTTATATCATTTTTTGGGACTAACCTATTAATCTAGTGCCCAGTGCCAGTTGGTGTTTTTGCTTGTTTTTTACTTTGGAAAATATCAATACCAAACAAAGTCCAAATGCCACGAAACTTTTTGGACATTTTTTCTGGTGATAAGAGACCCTCGAAGCTTCGGGAGGAAGTCAGAAGAGGCTCGTGGGGCCTACTAGGCCCCAGGGCACGCCAGAGGCCCCAGGCGTGCCCTAGTGGGTAGTGGGGCCCACAAGCACCGACTTGACCTACCTACGACTGTATAAATACTCTAAAATCCCGAAAAACCCAAGGGGAGTTCACGAAATACTTTTTCGCCGCCGCAAGTTCTAGAACCACGCACTACAAAAAAACACATCTGTGACATTTTGGGCCGAATAATTTTTTTTGCTGTCATGCTTATGACACTTCTATGACAACAATTGTGACAAAACCCGGTTCATCATAGATGTGGTGGGCTCCTACTTCTATGACAAAAAATCATGACAGAAAATGGGCTTTTCATCCTGGGCGGGCCGGAGACGCGGCTGCATGACATTCTTTGGATCGTCCATGACGGAAAAAACTGTGGTAGAAGCGAGGGCGAGGAAAATATCTGGGAGTTCCCGGTTACGGTGGGTGGTCGGGGCCGAGCGATGCACGGAGGTTTGCGCGTTTCTCTCGTACACGTACACGTGTGTGTGCGAGGCGTTGCGCTCTAACTGAACCCGAGCGAGGCGTTGGGCTCTAACTGAACCTGAGCAATTGCACTAGCTACGTTACTGAGCCCCGATCGATCCCTTGCTGTTAACTGAACCCGAGTGATTCCTTCGCTACTGCTGCTAAGTGAAGCCGATCGATGCTGCCTCTTGATGAACAGTGAGCGTTGTGTGTGTGTGTGTGGGGGGGGGGGTGGATGAACATTTCCTGGTGGCGGGTGGATGAACAGGATCCCATGGTAGTAGAGGCCGTTGCCACTTGATGAACAGGACCCCGATCGAGCCGGTTGGGGGTGGATGAACAGGACCCCGTGGAGGGCTGGATGAACAGGACCTCGTGGAGGGCTGGTTGAACAGTAGTCGGTGGAGGGCTAGATGAACAGTAGCCCGTGGAGGGATGGTTGAACAGGACCCCGTGGAGAGGGCTGGTTGAACAGTAGCCGGTGGAGGAGCGGTGGAGGCTGGATGAACAGGAGCCCGTGGAGGCAGGAGGGAGACGCCGTGGATGAACAGTCGCAGGTGGAGGCTGGAGGAGGTTGACGGTGGATGAACAGTAGCCCATGGAGGCAGTCGTCGGTGGAGATGAACAGTATCCCGTGGAGTCCCGTTTTTGCGGTACGCCACACCCCTCCCGATGAACAGGACCACGTTTCGACCGTAGCGCTCCAACACAAGTATGTTCCATCCATTTTGCGGTACGCCACACCCCTCCAGATCAACAGGACCCCGTTTCGACTGTAGGAGGTCCAAGAGAAGTCCGTTTCCTCTGTTTTGCGGTATGACAGACCCCTCCCGATGGACAGGATCCCGTTTCGACTATGGCCGGTCGAACACAAGGCCGTTTCCTCCGTTCTGCGGTACGCCGGGCCTCGATTCGATCAGCTATTCCGTCCAAGCCGGTTGGCTCCCGATGAACACGACGACATAGTTTCTCCGTTCCGACCCAGCCATGTACATGAGCCCTGGCCGTACGTATGCGCGAGTAGGCGTTCGAGACCCCGCCCGTATGTACGTATGTGGCCATATTTACTTTCTTGCACCCTGGCTGTACGTACGTGTACATGCTTCGTCCGCGCCTCTACTACGACACGTGCGCGCCTATACTACGACACGTGCCCTTCTTACACGGCCACGGTTCATCGCTGCAGCCTGCAGACAGACCGATCGTATGTACGTACACGTTCGCGGCCAGAATGACAACGCTACGTACGCTTCGACCGTGGACCCAGCTGTCAAACTCTCCACGTACAGTACTCTTCCGATGGAAGTCGTTCCTTGACAACATTGACCACGCCGCGCCGAGAGCATCAAGGCGTTGGACGACGGCCAGGCCTAGGAAGGGGACGACGCGGAGCCGGCGAAGACGCGGCAGTGGATGCCCATGCGGAGAGGAGTACAAGGGTTCACTGGTTCAGTTGCAGCGTGAGGCTGCCGTCGCCGCAGAATAACAGGGGGTGTGGGTTAGTAGAGGGATGGCCTGGCCAGCGGTGGGATTAGAAGGGGCGGTGAGGCCTCCGCGGCATCACAGCCGGCCACGGGAGGAGGGAGCAGGCAGTCCCGCTGGCGCTTGTTTGAGCGGCTGGAGCAGGAAGAGCAGAGATTGAAGAAGCACGACGGCCGTTGGATGGACATCGAACATTCACTGCTCTCGTGTGTTGACTAAGTTGACACGGCGTTGCGTGTGCGTCAACCTTTTTTTAGGAAAGCCTCAAATCTGTGGAAAATGCGTTGACTAATAATTTACAGCCCATTTGCTAATTCTTAAGGTTTTTTTAGCCCATATTCTTTTTGTTAGCATTACAGCCCATATTGTGGCCATGGTTAAAAAATTATACGAAATTTGCATATTTCGGTGCGGTCCGAACTGTTTTTAATCCCGAAATTTTGAGTCACATGCATTTAAACTGATTTTAAAAATAAATATATATCAATATAAAATCCAATAAATTGTCCACGCATAAAAATCATTGAAATTTAAAATCTCGAAATAAAAAAAAGAATTTTGAAACTAATTGCTGGTTTGATGTGTTTTAAAAATGTACATCCCATTTCTCATTACTGATAGGCCATTTTCTGGGCCAGCCGAATGATGCTCTCCTCGTCTTGAAAGATTTGCAGCCCAACAGGCCTGACAAAGCGACTTACTTGACAAAGCACAAAAAACTGGGCTAGCCATTTTCAGAAAGAAAAAAACTACTGGACTGGTCTTGTGGTAAACATAAAAGAAAAGGCTGTCTAGACAGGCCAGAGTGCCCCGCACAGCCCAGTTGACACCCTGCTTCCCCCTCAAAACCAAATTAGATAAATGCCACTCCAATTATGGCGATTCATAAAAATGCCACTGCAAATTTTGCAAATTTTGAAAAAGGCCACTCCAGACTTCAAAAAATGCCACTGGAAATGGCATGAAATGGCATTTTTCAAAGTTTGGAAATTGCAGTGGCATTTCTCGAAATCACCAGATTTGGAGTGTAATTTATTGAATTTGTCCAAAACAAAAATAACCGGGCGAGCTGCTGGGTCCCTGGTGTCAACCGCTCTTTGTGCAATTCTCTCGTTTATTGACTATGTTGACAATGGGACGGGACCCAAATGTCAGAAATCCATTAGGAGGACCATTTTTTTATTGGCTTGAAATAAGGAGGCACTTGCTTGCATACTGCCATGACCTTGGTGGGTACAATCATCTCTTGATTGTGTACGCGTCAACCTGGTAGGCCCAGAAGTCAGCCTCTAAACCCGTGGCGGATAAATACAACCCATTTGAAAAAATAACAGCCCATTCTATACGTTCACACGGAAAGTTCAACATACGGAGCAAAGTAACAGGTCTGACCAGATATAGAGTACTGAACTTCCACGTTGACAACCATCATAGCCAAGTTAACTATCTACTCCCACTAATACTCTAGTGTACAAGTACTAACTTACTCCTAGCTAACTAGACGATGTCGGCCGCCATCTACGGTACACGCTAAATGCCGGCACCGACGTCCTCCTCCTCGCCTCAGACTTGCCAGAGGTGCGATAGGGAGCGTTGCTCGCGCGCGTTGGCCCTTTCCATGCCGCCCACTTGACGAGCTGGTAGTAAAATTCTATGTCACGCACGTGTGCGTGCCTGACAGCCTCCAGGGCTATTTGCCGGGCGCCGGCCTCCACGTAGTCGGCCGAGTCGCGGGTGCTCTGCACGACTCAGAGCGTCGGTGCGCTGCTGCTTCATGCCCCGCTGGCGGCGCAAATCAGCGATTCGCTGCTCCTCCTCCATGCTGTCGTGCTCCAACAACTTGTCGTACTCTGCATTGCCATCTAAAGACTGATAGAATGCCTCCTCCCTCCGTATTCCTTCCGGTGAATAACCGAACACTAGCTCCGGCGGTGAGTGCCTCTGGCGTCGCCTATTGCGGACGCTCAGGGGCATGACAGACGTGGCGAGAGCGAGGGCAAGTGGCGAGCGATGTCGGGCCGGTTGGGGTTGTGAGGGGAGCCGATAGGGCGAGTTGGGTGACGGTGCTACCGGAGAACGGCGGGAACCAGTAATTATAGGCGAAAGGTAGTTGAAGCAGCGTGTCGCGGGAAATGCGACGGTCATCGGAATTCAATGCATAAGCAGGCATGGCTTAGCGCGCCAGCTTACCATGGAAAACTGGAAAAACTGATGTGTCATCCCGTCCCGTTAGTGGTGCGTCCCGTCCGTACTGGGTCGCACATCGGCATGACAGTCAAACGAGTGCACTCGAATCATCCAGGTGAGGTACTCCCTCCTTGTCAAAAATGATTCAACCAGTCATCATCTACATTGGTTGGTGAGATTTTTGAATTGATCCCTGCAAACCGGAAAGGAGGTAGTACGTGCGTGATTCGACATTCATTCATGTAGGATCAAGTAGGTCGGATAGTGTATGTGTAGGATCGAGTAGGTCGGATAGTGTACGTGTAGGATCGCATTAGCTGATGAACGTTCGCTGGGGGATAAGGCATTTGCGAACGTTTTTGCTTGCAGTTTCTTCAGATTCGCATGGCATTTTCTTCAGAACAGCTTGTCAGTTTCTTCAGAGATAGGCATTTCTATTCAGAAAACTGCCACCTTTGGATCTTGCGTCGCAACTAAAATTGCCAGGAGCGTATTAGTAGGCTAGCTAGTGATCGATAAGTAACTTGTAAACACTGAGCGAATGGAAATAAGGAACTGCTAGTAACTTGTAAACACTGAGAACATAGAAATCAGGATCGTGCTTTGCACAGTAGTAAGAGCCGATCCATTCGAAATGTTCACACAAGACTCACAGGCCTGGCATTGTAATATGTTCATATTAGTAGCCCAAATTCACAACCAACTAGTAACATGTTAATGCATCTCAATGATTCACAGATCATATACAAATATGTAGCTCCAAAAGCAAAGATCTAGAAAAAACATATGTTCTTCCTACTAACATGGATGCTTCTCTGGGACAACATTCAGTATAGAGTGAAAGACAAATGTGTTTGTGAAGTCTACAATTCCTCTTGCAAATGTAAGTGGTTTCACCAACAGCTGGAACCATGAGAATGAACCACACATGACGGAGGAACAACCACTGCAATATGATTTGGTCTTCTCTGGATCCCACGGCGAGACTATTTTAGGAATACAAACTTTAACGTAGGCAAAATGATGCCCATTATATAATCATACCAAAGCAATGAAGCACCTAGTGTGGGCCAATAAATAGTACAGTACTACTTTCGTGCAGTCCATGAAGTGACTATCCAGTCTTTCTGTGTCTATTTTCAAATGGCACTACATGCAGTGACTATACTATTATTTTTTGTAGTTCCACCAAAATTGCGGTCACTTTGTTTGTTCGGGTAGACATCTGTCTGCACAAATATCAACCAGCTAGTAAACATATACCCCACCTTGTATTTTCGGTTTAAACACGCGTCTTCCGCTTAGCATCTGTCATGTTTTGCACTGGACAATTTGATACTGTCATGTTTTGCCCTGGACAATTTCGTACTGAATTGATTTGCTGGTTCAGAGCAGAAATATAGCGCCTATTCTTCATCAGGCCAAGGATATCCATGTTCGCAGTGATGGAAGAGGTGAAATAGATACAACCAAAATTGAGCATCCAGTCACTGAATCATGTCCTCCACCTCCAATGTAGGTCCACCCTCCCAATAAATTCACATGCAAACCACTAATATTACTATCTAATGATAGTACAAAAAGAGTAGCAAGATAGTAGCAAACCATGTACCTTCGTAATGAACAGCTCATAGTGCCACCAATTAGATATAAAGGTTTGGAAGAAAACATGCTCCTAATGTTGAACCACTTGGACTTTTTGTTCAGTTCCACTAAAATCGACCATCCCTGTTTGCATAGACATTGAAAGTGTGATTACTATAAAAGTGGCACTAGTTGAAGCATAGACTCACAAATATAAGCATTCCAATTTCTTAATGGGAAATGGTAGCAAGACAGTTTCTAACCACCTGTTTGAAGGAATAAATAAGGCAACAACGCCTGATGTCAGGAAGGCATATATAGTATTTTTTCTGAAAAAGTGAACCATTCCTGACCTTTCCTCTTCTTTTAAGCATATTTTGTGCAATTAACCTAAAATGAAATTCCATCACCGCCTTGACAATTCAGTGACACTGTACAAACAGAAATGACTTAACATTACATCATGATGTCAGGTATGTAATTGACAGGCAATAGAGGCAAACATACATACCTCCTCTGATAACATAATGAACATTAATTTTAGCAAAAGTGTGACTAGCTTTACCAGGATAATTTGAGTGAACTCTACACCCTCCGTTCCTTAATATAAGATGTTTTCGCAGTTCAGTTTAAAGTACCGAAACGTCTAGTATTTAGAAAAATAGGTAGTAGTTTTCTTGAGCACATATCTAGGAAAGCTTGCCACACTTTATATATGTCCATACACTAAAGAAACACCATTCGAATAGCACAAATATACACTAATCCAGTGGCTAGTGCAACAATAGAGTAGTTTTTTTATTACAAGGTACAGTACAATGGTTTTACTGAACAAATTTCCATAAGCTAGCACTGGAAGATTTCTATAAGCATTAACAATTCAAAATGTAAAGGTAACAAGTTTCAGCATTGGTATACTAGCTGTGCAAGAGCATTAAACCAAATACAAAAGTCTGAATGTAACTAGCATTATTAACTAATAACAGTATAAAAAAATTGCAAACCATGTACCTTCAAGGTAAATATCATTTCGAACTTGAGGGGACCTAAAAATTGCTATCCCAATCTTGATAATCGATCAAACATAAAAACTTGATCGAACGAATCAAGAGAACAGCCGGAGGAGGAGGTGCCCACTCTTGACCTTTCCTCTTCTCTTTATAATTTTTTGTGAAGTTTAACAAAAATAAAATGACATCAGCGCCTTGGCATTTTGGTGACACTGTACAAAAAGTTGACTTATCTCATGAAAGTGAGGTATGTAATCTATAAGCATTAATAGTGCAAAAATCTGAAGATAGTAACAAGTTTCATCATTGGTATACTGGCTGTGCAACAGCATTAGAATGCCTTAGCTGAAAAATCTTTAATACATCCATAATCAACAGCTAACCCTGAAATAATCCAGTGAAATTAAATAGCATTGCTTAAATTTATCGGTGGCATTAGACTGAGTGCGGCATTAGTTAAATGTGGCATCACTTTAGGAGTAGCATTGCTTGACTTTACCACTGGCGTTATACTAACAGCAAAAAAGTGGCAATAAGAGCATGGGAGGCCCATTCGGACAGTGGGCGCACTAGTACGATGTACCTCCACGGACGCATAGAGTGGTGAGGGAGGTATGGTTGCCCAGAGCAACAAATATCCAGGCAGCATATGTGGATTACGTCCCATTTTTGTTCTCTTTAGCCACCTTTTTCCTATGTGAGGACAACAAACCAATCGACCTGGTCATTCTCTATTGCGTTGTCATGCCTTTCTACCCTTTTTCAACCAAGAGACACGACACTCGTTCCTTAGCTACTGATTTTCCCCTTTTCAACCTAGATGCAGGTTCGATGCCTAGTCTCTTGGACAGTACATTCTCCCTTCCTTTCCTAATTCAACCCATACATGGATTAGTCTGCATCAAGTAGGGTTTCCTTTAATAGTGCAAATTAAGGTTTTCGTCTGCGTGACCAGCAGAGCAGAGGATAGCAAATTGGGAAGATGGTGGAGTGGAAAAACATCCACATGCAGCGACGTGGACGATGGGGCAATAGAACAAGGGTATGGTTCGAAAAGAGGTAGCATACCTGAGGGTCGGTGGGAAGTGGCTTCGCTCGTGGTTGTCGTCCTCCGCACACACTACGACAACGAGCTTGGGGATGGAGGCCATCCCGCGCGGGCGCTAGGTATGAGAGGACAACCTTGTCGTCAGTGCGTGACCTCGCTCACCGACGACGAGTGCATCAACGCTGCACGTCCTTTTCTTCCCTAGCGGATCTGAGACCACCGGTGAGGAGGGAGAGAGAGGCCGTCTTTTTTAGATCTGGCGAGAGGGTGATAGTGTGAGAAGCAAGTGGGCAGCCCTTAGCAAGAAAGCGCTGAAGCTCCAGCCTATATATCTTTTTTGATACTAGTACTAGAGGTGGAGTACTTTATATTTTCTCTGCATACAGTGCCAGTTAGTCGTGCTTCAAAATTGAACGGCACGCCATTAAAAAATAAAGGTCGATAAATAATGCGGCACCTCGGGCCAACGCGGCCAGATCGCATTTTGCACGAGAAATTACACACCATGTTTCGTTGACATGTGGTCCATTCCAACATGTCAGCGAGACGATGGCGAGTCCTTTCGTACAATTTCCGAACGGACGTCTATGTAGGCCGGGGCGCCTCTTCGTTTACCGTGGAAACCGTCCATCGCCTCTTCACCTTTCCCTCTCGATTTGGAGCTGCTCTCGCATGCTCTTCCTCCCTCCTCCATTTTCCTTCACCCTTCCTTCTACCATTGTTCGATCGTCTTCTCCATGGAGGGAACATGCCGGAAACGAACCCGTTATTCTTACCCCGATCGGAAAGATGACGTGGTGGAGGAACTCATTGATCAGTGCGATGTCATCACCTCGGCTAGCATGGCAGGTTCGTTCAAGACCATTCTTGACTCAACTAATAACGTCATTACAATGAACCCAAGGGTCCAGGAGTGGTTTGATCTCCCCTATCTTCTTTGTCGTGACCCTGCTGACTGGCGCGCGGACGATGGAGGCCTCGCCTTGTGCAAGTTGACGCCGCTTGATAATGATACGTGTGATGTTAAGATGCCATCGCTTGAGGGTAAGGCTTGGGCAGGCGCAAATGGAGATTGGATTGTTTATATTGGGTACAACTGCGAGTGGGAACTTATGAATGTGTACACTCGTCACCGGGTTCCACTTCCAAAAACCTCAGACTGCCCAGAGGTTGAGCACACAGTATTCTACATACGTTCAAATACGATCATGGCGACTGTTGTCTATAGAAGATAGCAATTTGCCGAGTTCCTGACCGCTCTTGGGTATAGGAATGCTTGTGTTGTCGCTATCTTTGACAAGCTTGTTGTCGTCCTTCATACTTTGACTCGATGGATATTGCTCAAAAATCAGTTTCCATACACGGATGTGTACTGTGATGCAATTCAGTACGAGGCTCTTGTGTTTGCTGCCACCACTCGTGGCATTGTTTTCGCATGGAATCCTGGTGCTTTCGGTATGTTTGTCTTCCACCGTAAATATAATTGTTTCATCCACTTGCATGTGGGTTAGCTAGTTTCCCTTTACTAATTAACCTTCTTGTGTTTCCAAGGTCCTGTGAACATTCCACCACCTATACTTGAAAAAATTTATAACCAAGGGGGAGATGACGATGATGATGATCACGAGCATGAGGATCCATTTCTCAATGGAGCCTGGCAACTTATTCCGATGGATCGCCTCTTCTTGTCTGTATACAGGGCACTACTGATGTTACTAAGGAAGCAGGTGTTGTCTCCCATGGTCGCACTCTCCGGACCTATTCCAACATCCGTTGCAGGGTATTCGGGATGGATACTACTGTGCTAGCGCCAACACCTTCTGCTTGGTTTAGTATTGATACTCTTGGAGTAAACTCGCTCTTCCTTGGACAAATCTATCCAATGATGGTGAAAGGCGATCCAGCTGCTGTTGACACAACGTTACTACCATTTATGAGAAGCAACTGTATCTATACCTCGGACATTGCTATGGTTCCCTACCGTGGCTATCACAATATGGGTCATGAAATAGGCCGCTTCAGCCTGGATGATCAGTCCTGCGTTGGTCTCGAGATTGACAATACCTGGACCTTCCCAGAGAAGCTCTTCTGGTTCAAAGCAAGCGTTCCAACACCGAGGATTGGTTGAGCTGAAGTTCATTTCATTGCTTGTTATTTGCTGTGTGATGAAAACTTTAGTATTTATAATGTATCCTTGTTGTCGTTGTGGGTTGATGACCTGTTGTGTGGAATGCTAAATGATATGCATGTGATAAACATACTAAATTTATGAATGGCTTTCGAGTCGCTTCTCTGAGTGGGTGCTGCGACAAGGCAAAGAATTATTTTCCAAATACATAATTGTACGTGCATTGCAACAGGTTATCGGATGAGTCCAGTCTATATCGATATCTATACCACTATATAGTATACATCAATTTTTGAACTTAGATTCGCCACTTGGCTCTACCTCCTTTTCCCGCCAAAGCCCCTCTAGAGTGAACTAAGTCGTTGATTTGCAAGCTGGGGCTGCTAAGGGCCATTCATCTGCCCAAGATCAACTAGATCGAACGGCTAAAAACACTTGGATTCGTCACCTGCCATTCCACTCATGGACATGGTACTGGTAGAAGCGACTAGACACTACAGGATGAGATTCCATGGTCTGCAAAGGTGGTGTGCACATGCACATTCGGTCCCACCAAAGATCTGATGTGCATGCTAGGCTGTGAGGTCAGTTTTGCAAACATCATCAACAAGTACAGTTTACATCTCGAGATTCCATAACACACACGCCCGCACGCCTACGCACGCAGAGTCTATGTAATTCCTGCTACAACACAAAAGATTACACTTACACCAAGAAGATATGTGTTGCATAATTTTTCGTAAAAAAAAGAAAGAAAGATATGTGTTGCAGAATTTTTGTGGACAAAGCTTTTCCTCTATATGGTGCTTGGCACGTGCCCGCGTAGTAGTCAACAATAGTACTACTATTTGTACTAGCTTCACATGCTTTGCGCGTCGGGCGGGTGTTTTTACTGTAGCTGCGAATCCCATCATCCTAGGTCCTCGGATGAGTCCAATAGAAATTGCATTATGATGTTTGGGTTCAAACTTTCAAAACTACTGCACTATCTCTACGTCTACGCATACGTAATACAACAAGTTTTAAACTTGACACCAGCCACCCACCCTCACAAAGAACACTTTTTAACCTAGCACAGACTCCAGGAAATTTGGCCACAGTGTGAGGTGGGCCATATGTTAATGTGTTTGTTGTACGTAACCAGCACGTCGAATCCTCGATATATAGTAGGGTGGCATGGGCCAGAACAAGCATTCACGTCCAAGAGTACGGCACACGCCACCAGCACGACTTCCATCTGACATCATTTTTCTTGGAGTCCATGCTACAGCTATCTCTTCAACCTCCTCCTTTCTCTAACTCAGCCATCACGCGGCGGGTGAGGTGGGGGGTTTGGCGATAGTCGGTTTCCTCAACTGCGGTCCCACTTGTAAGGCCAACTCCAATGCACGACCCGCCCGGATTCTGTCCGTTTGGGTAGGGCAATGGGGTCGTGTCCAGGCCATTTCTCGGATGCGGTGGCCGTGCGCCCAATGCGCGGACGCATCCCGGCCGCGTACATTTTTCTTTGCAAACACATATCTTTTTTTCATCATTGATTTTTGGTACATGGAAATACATCACCAAATTTTGACTAGAAAAGCAAGACCAAAGAAAACAAGAACCACAAGAATACATTTTAGAAGATATCCAACTTCCACAACTGCTCCTGTCAGTTGGATTAGTGCCTTCACGATGCATTCATTGTTGATCTGCAGAGGCTCGATCTTGCGTGCTTCTTTCTTCTTCGAGTGTAAAGAAGTAGACGTTGCTTCCTCACATCTAGTCTAGCCTCTATTCTATCAACAAGTGCACTAGTCTCATCTCTAGCCTCTATGCTAGCTAAAAGTGCTAGAACATCTACTAAATTGTGCTCTATCAATATATCGATGTACTCTTCTTACCAATACCAAAACTTGCATCCCTTCTACACAATAAAATTTTAAGTTAGCCCAACTAGTCTAATCCGAGAGCACAACCGAAGCTAAAGTAGCATATACCCCATCGGTTGAGCACTTGATGAACACCCATCCGGGATGCTCCGACATTGTAGAAACACGCGCGCCAAGACCTTCTTTTGGGCAGTCGGCGCACGTAATGAGTGGCAACGGTGCGCCGACGAGCTTTTGGGCCAGCACCAAGCCCGGACCGACCGCATTCATGTATCTGCCAGCGACCCACCGACGGTGTAGATCCGAGCGGCTAGAGGAGGAGTCAGTCCCTAGATGCGGCCTTGCGGCTTGCGGGGCCTTCCGGCCTCGGTGCCCAGCTAGTCCATGGCGCGACGCGCCCCTCCCCACAGCCGGGCGAGCTCAAGCCCGACCGGATCTGCTCCATATCTCGGCCGTCGGGTGCGAAAAACACGTAGCCGTGGTTGGGTAGCTCGGGGGCGTCGAGGGAAAGGGGGCTGGGCGAGTGCGCGTCCGAGTTGCAGGCGCTGGAATTGGCCCAGCGGCGTGGCGGACCAACCGTGTGGGGGTGCGAAGTGGCTTCGCTCGTGTGGGGGACGGAAGCCATCCCGACGCCGGGCGCTATGTCTGAACCAAGGACGGCCTTATCGTCAGTGTGTGACCTCTGTGGCAACCGTCGGCTCCCCACTAGCCTCTTCGTTGACATGTGGTCCCGTTCCAACATGTCAGTGAGACGACGTCGAGTCCTTTTGTACAATTTCCGAATGGACGTCTATGTAGGCTGGGGCGCCTCTTCGTGTACTGTGGCAACCGTCCACCACCTCCTCGCCTTTCCCTCTCGATTTGGAACTGCTTTCGCACGCTCTTCCTCCCTCCTCCATTTGCCTTCACCCTTCCTTCTGCCATTATTCGATCGTCTTCTCCATGGAGGAACAGGCCGGAAATGACCCCGTTATTCTTGCCTCGATCTGAAAGATGACATGGTGGAGGAACTCATTGATCGGTGCAACGTCATCACCTTGGCTAGCGTGGCAGGTTCGTTCGAGAACATTCTCGACTCAACTAATAACATCATTACAAAGAACCCAAGGGCCCAGGAGCGGTTTGGTCTCCCCTATCTTCTTCGCCATGACACTGCTCGCTGGCGCGCGGACGACGGAATCCTCGCCTTGTGCAAGTTGATGCCGCTTGATAATGATACGTGTGATGTTAAGATGCCATCGCTTAACGATAAGGCCTGGGTAGGCGCAAATGGAGATTGGGTTGTTTATATTGGGCACAACTGCGAGTGGGAACTTGTGAATGTGTACACTCGTCATCGGGTTCCACTTCCAAAAATCTCTGACTGCCCAGAGGTTGAGCACATCGGTATTCTACGTACATTCAAATACGATCATGGTGACTGTCGTCTACGGAGGATATCAATTTGTTGAGTTCCCAACAGCTCTTGGGATTTCATGAAGTATGAAGTTGTTGCTATCTTCGACAAGCTTGTTGCCATCCTTACTTCCACGCCTCGATGGATATTGCTCAAAAATCAATTTCTGTACACGGATGAGTACTGTGATGCAATTCAATACGAGGGTCTTGTGTTTGCTGCCACCACTCGTGGCACTGTTTTCGCATGGAATCCTAATGCTTTCGGTACGTTTGTCTTCCACCGTAAATATAATTGTTTCATCCACATGCATGTGGGTTAGCTAGATTCCCTTTACTAATTAACCTTCTTCTGTTTCGAAGGTCCTATGAACATTCCACCACCTATACTTGAAAATTTTTATAACCAAGGGGGAGATGACGACGATGATGATGATCACGAGCATGAGTACCTATATACTCAGTGGCGCCTGGCAACTTATTCCGATGGATCACCTCTTCTTGTCTGTATACAGGGCACTACTGATGTTACTAAGGAAGCAGGTGTTGTCTCCCATGGTCGCACTCTTCGGACCTATTCCAACATCCATTGCAGGGTATTCGGGATGGATACTACTGTGCTAGCGCCAACACCTTCTCCCTGGTTTAGTATTGATACTCTTGGAGGAAACTCGCTCTTCCTTGGACAAAACTATCCAATGATGGTGAAAGGCGTTCCAGCTGCTGCTCACACAATGTTACTACCATTTATGAGAAGCAAGTGTATCTATACCTTGGACATTGCTATGGTTCCCTACCGTGGCTATCACAATATGCGTCCTGATATAGGCCGCTTCAGCCTGGATGATCAGTCATGCATTGGTCTCGAGGTTGATAATAGCTGGCCATTCCCAGAGGCTTACCTATGGTTCAAAGCAAGCGCTTCCAACGTGGAGGATTGGTTGAGCTGAAGTTCATTTCATTTCTTGTTATTTTGTGTGTGATGAGAACTTCAGTATTTACTAGAATGTTTTGTTGGAACTAATCTATAATCCAACATGTATCCTCATTGTCTTTGTGTGTTGATGAATTGTTGTATGTAATCAATGGTACATTTGCATATGCATGTCATAAACTCAATTTATGAATCGTTTTCTACTCACTTCTTGGAGTGTTAGTGCCGTAGTAGTATAGCCAGCATCCGGTTATATGAAGTTGCCACATCACATAGAGCCAACCAATATTGGAGTATGCTAGCACAATAGATAGTTCTAGTTAGATCAACTAGAGCTAGGTGTCGCACAGAAGTCGAGAAATATGGTGATAACGTGACAGCGTGAGGTGGGCTTGTACGTAGTGTGATGTAGGCACAGGGCTTGCCGTGTTTCCTACTCCTCCGGTCTAAATGTGGAGAAGATTTGGTCGAGTTCTTCCTCCTTTTCCGACAGGTGGGACATCCAACATCCAGGTCGTGTCATGCAATAAAATGGAGTGCTAGTTGAAGCCACGTGATGTGCATCTTCGGTTAAACTGTAAATAGAATCTTACTACTCTTGAGTAACTCCAAAAGCGGCCACCGAAGATCTTTATTGGATTTGTTTTTCATCACCAGCATGTCGAGGTGAAAGATGTGCAGGTTCAGTGGGTCCTCTTGCGTTTCCACTGACATGTGGGACCGCATGTGAGCAAACAGACGATGGGCTTCGCGCGTCTGCTGGCTGGCTGAGAAGAGAGATAGAGGAGGGCTGAGCAAGGACTCCAGGAAATTTATTCTACGTAACCAGCACCTCGATATAGGCTCGATATAGTGGGGTGGCATGGGCCATAACTAGCATTCACGTCTAGTAGTACAGCACACGCCACCCACACGAGTCCCATCTGACACCAATTTTCTTGGAGTCCATGCTACAACCATCTCTTCTCCCTCCTGTTTTCTCAGCCATCGGGCGGTGGGCGGGGTGGGGGTTTGCCGATAGTCGGTTTGCTCAACTGTGGTCCCACTTGTAAGTGAAAATGCAACACATCACACATTCCCCCTTGAGCGGCGTGCCGGACCAAACGTGTGGGGGTGCGACGCGAACACGGCAGGCTTTTCCTTTTGAACTTGTAACTTGTAAAATTTGGTTATGCTCCATGGCGCGACCGATAGATAGAAATAACGATTTTCCCTAGAGTAATGAGAAGTTTGGTTCTGGCGCGGTTCATGCATGGAGTACGTATGCAAATTATGAAGTTGATGCGAAAGGTAAGATAATTTCTAGTAGTACCATATACTACTACATGGATTTGACGGAAAGATAAAGATACATACGAATCCATCAACGACATCCTCACGCCCTAGTGCGCCGGGTCACCAACCAACGTGTGAGGAGCAGCGGCGTTGGCGGCGAGCTCAACGTGCTTCTGAACAATGCCGTCCAAGGTTGCCCTACGGTCCAAGAAGGCCAGCAACCTATCGTCCTCCTCTGGCACGTAGTACTCCTTGTGGACGATTTGTGTGTAGACGTGGGTGATTATGTCGACGGTGTCTTGCTGCGCCAGGCGCTGCACGGCGAAGCATGACCTCGAGGTGGACATTCTCCGGCGCGACAGCGGGCAGTCGCAGGGCCACCAGTGCGTCGAAGAGGTTGTCACCATAGAGGCCGTTGAGGGTGGCAGGCATCGCAGAGCCTGGGCGCGTGGGCTGGAGGTGTACGTCAAGGTCGTCCGCGAGCTTCTTGACGATGGTGAACTTGTCGAGGAAGCCGACGAACACCTCGTCGAACAAGGAGACGAAGTTGTCATCCAAGCGGCCTCTCGCCCTGGCGGCCTCAAGCACGACCTGGAGACGTTCCTCGGTGCCGGGCCGCAGGCTGGTGTCGTGGACCATCTGGCACAGCCGGCTGATGCTCGCTCTCATCGCCTCCATGGGTCTAGCTTCTAGTCAACTGGTCTTGCGATTGGAGTGATCACTCTTGCCCTTGGATAGGATGTGTAGGTGCGTAGGATTTCGTAGATTGGACTGGTGGGGAGCCTTTATATGAGAAGTGCAGACTACGTTGCATTCACGTGTGTGTTGGCCATCTACTCCTCGGCCCTCTACTGCACCTGCCTTTGGCTGTATGACAGGTGGGCCAGCCACCAGTTGGGCCCACCTGTCATACACCAAAGGATGTGCAGTAAGTCAATGAAGTTACGTCCTTGTGGAAGTGAGCTCTGGTACCTTAACTGCACCTGCCTTTGGCTGTATGACAGGTGGGTCAGCCACCTGTTGGGCCCACATGTCATACACCAAAGGCAGGTGCAGTAAGTCAATGAAGTTGCGTCCCTGTGGGACTGGGCTCCGGTGCCTTAACTACACTTGCCTTTGGCTATATGACAGGTGGGCCAGCCACCTATTGGGCCCACGTGTCATACACCCAAAGGCAGGTGCAGTAAGTCAATGAAGCTGCATCCCCCTCCGTGCCAGTGCAGTATAGTCATCTCACTGGACCTCTAGTTGGGGCCAAACAAGAGAACTTTGATGTTTACAAGTTTATTGGTCCCCTTTGCATTTTGCGCCAAGTTTTGACCTTTGATTTAACTAATAAAATGTCAATGCATGTAACCAAAAATGTTGTGTAAGTCACCTTATGAAAACCAAATAATCCCAAAACACCTAGGCACGGTACATTAAATCCCTCCTCATTTCTTATTTTGTGACATATCAACCAATGGGAGATGTGGGCCGTGCATGCTTTCAATGACTTGAGACTACCAAACATGACATGAAGTGGTTAGTTCATTGCATGTAATGCTATTAATTAGCAAAAACACATTAAGTTCTCTCGCTTTCCCTTCGTCTTGGTCACGATGCACAACCTAAGAGCATGGTTAATAGTATAGCCAACTGCTGGCTATATGATGTTGCCATGTCATATAGAGCCATCACTTGTAGCCACTCATAAAATGAGGTTAGCTATAAGGCTATCTATAAGAGTACTACCTTTTCTCATCTTCACTCTCTCTTTCTTCATATTTATTGTACCGGCCTAGGAATCCGCATATAGCTAGGCTCTTGCATGAGAGCCCACTCCTCTTTTTCACTTGCTCTAAGATGACATATACACCTAGAGGGAGGGAGTAGTCTCAAGTCATTGGATGCATACGCACCCCACGTCTCGTATTGGGTGATTTCTTTTTTCGTGGCAAAAAATAGGGAACGAGGTGGGTAGTTAATGCACTGCACCTAAAAGTTTTGGGATTACTATTTGGTTTTCATAACATGACTAATGCACCAGTATGGAGGGAGTACAATAGTAGTCTTCGATGGCAATTTTTTGTTGGTAGCTTACAAAGCTGAGCGCTCGGTGAGTACAATAGTAGTCTGATTGATGAGACTTCAGATTTGAGCCATCTACCGAAGGGAATAAAATAATACACCATGTATTTATTTACAGAGGGAGTAGTACATTTTTTGTGACATGCATTACTAGATATTGCTAGTCAAATACTAAATCCAGATGGACGTGGTAGTACTACTGATTTAGTAGTACTACCAATGTAGTAGTAATGTACTACCCATTGGTCAAATTATTACGTGCTGCTCCTCACAGTGAAGTGAAAAGACCCTGCGCCGGAGATGACACCTGAGTGTAGGCGCCGTGTTTGGCATACCATAGTCAGCCTCACCGTCTGCAGTCACTATCATCATGGCTGTAGAGCTAGCCTGCTTACAACTAGCCGTGTTCGACATAATTTCCCGTGCGTAGATGCCCGTGCATTGCACGGAACACCAAGATTGGGGGTGGACGGCGCCGGCAGCGGCCATCGCGCCAGATTTTTCCATGGCCTTCTAGATGTGGTGGGGATGAGATAAGGCTGATTGTGAGAGACAAGGAGTTGTTTGTAAATAGGGAACAAGTGCGGGCATCTTTTTGCAAAACTACAGAAGTTTGGTTTCTATGCGTCGGACCTAGATCCAACGGCTATTGGTGAAAGATGGAAGGCACAACATCATCACCAACTCAGGACCTCTTTGATTCGCAGGATTTTGAAAACGCGGGATTAGGACACCGCAATATTACAAGTTTCAAACTGATATTACAAATGTTAGGAGTAATGCTGCACCTACGAAGAGGGAATTACTAGGAAGTTTACGTAAGAACTTTCATTAGTTTAGGTGTATGCAGCATTATCGTACAAATTAAAATCCACCGCCCTGACAAGTCTCTAATGGCCAAATAAATTTTCCAGTCTCTGGCCACTTGATGTTTCAAAAAAAAATTCAACTTCTGTGGAGACTTTGTCATTTAGGCTTAGACGCTTGCGGTGATCAGCACGCCATTCATTGTTGCGCCAGAGAACGCCAAACCTCATTACCTTGAGCACACTTGCCTCCAGAACAAAGAACCTGGCCAATTTAATCTCAGATGTGCTGCCTCGGTAGTCGATCAAATCAATTTCTGTAAGAGGGAGATCAAGGCATTCGATGAGATTGTTATAGTGCAGCACATTTTTCACTTTCGGGTGTTTTTTTATCTACAAAAGAAGAGAACATATTAGAGCAGCTGGCTGTATAAGATTGCCGTGTCATCATGAGGTACCAATATCATTCACTCATAGGATAGGGTTGGCTGGCTAGTGATATTTTTTCACTCTCTCTCTCTCTTTCTCTTTCCTCTCATTTACCTAGGAGCACGTGAAGAGCTTGGGCATTTGTTGCCTTCCACTATGTGGCCGATGCCATATTTCTCAAAAGTATGCCACGTAATACGCATCGATGTCAAATCAAAAGATTTTGGAACCGCTCTCGCGATGTGAGAGAGTTGGCACCGCTGTGCACACAGACCCACATGTATAAAAAAATCAATCAAACCAACTACACCAGCCTCTCACTCTCCCAAACAAGTGTTTTTTTATTGCCTCAGTCCTCTCCCTCTCCCACGCAAGTGTTTTTTCATTGCGTGAGTTAATTTGGCACCGGAGCAAAGTAGGTGATCCAGATTGGGGCACCAGGTGAGCAATGGAGGGGCATCGATGCCAAATGCATCACAAGTGAATTTGGCACGTGTTTTGGCCTACATAGTGGAGGGCCGTTATAGCCCACTTTTGTACTAGTACCTCGTATTTAGTGTAAAAATTTGACCATAGATTTACCTAAGAAAATGCCAATGCATGTCACCAAAAATTATACCATTTGAAATTATGTTCAAATACGAATCCAACGATATAATTTTTAGTGGCATGCATTAACATTTTGCTAGTTAAATCTATGGTCAAATTTTGATACTACAAAATAGGAAGAGTAAACCAGGACGGAGGTAGTACTTGCTCTTAGGGTAACCATAGAGTTAGTAGTCTAAGTTACTTTCCACTATGACTATCCTAGGCTACTATAGCAGTACAACAAAAAAATGATGCAGGTGATCACGTGAGAAAAAATACTAAAAACATTTCTTTCGGTGCAGTGCGTAGATGCAGTTTTGAACACTACACTTGTCATCGTAATTTGGGAAAAGTACGAAAAAATTGAGCTACGTTGTGATTACCGTTTGCTAATAGGAAAGAAGTTTCACCTTAATGAGTAGCTTCTCCATGCATGGAAAGCATGTAAGGAATCCAACAACTTGATCCAGATTGGGGCCGATAGATTTTATTGCCAAGATCTTCACTATGCGCATAGACTGGGTCAAGCTTGTGGGAATCATTTTCTGGAAGACAGTCATAAATACATCAAGAAGATATTTAAAAATGTGAATTTCAAGAAGACAGAGAAGATGAGTGTTGTACCTGAACGATTACGGATCCAATAAAGAGTTCAGAGAATTTGGCAGACGAGTACACCAACGCTATCAATTTCGGCGCGTCAATGACCCTGATTTTTGTTGGACCTTCAGATCAGATACAAGCAATCTCTTACGGAAAGGTGCATTCTCAATGACCATAACATGGAACAGCTGGAGTGATCCCTTCCCAATTGATGTCTTGTTGTGGGGCCAGCAAGACACATAAATCCATCGGAGATTCTTCAAGGCGATGTGGAGGCGAATGAACCCGTGGATTTGCTCAAGACGAAGGTACTCGAGCGCAGTACAGCTGCGGAGCAGGTGCTCCATAGCCTTCTTCAAGATGCCAACGTCGAAGAGGTCGAGCTGCTTGAGTTGAGGGAGAAGAAGGGCGGGCGCGACATTAATCTAGGGAAGATAGCAGGAGCTGAAGCTGGCGCGGCGCAGCGTTGGCGTGGGGCGGAGCGCGAACAGCGGCAGATAGCGACATTGTCCAACTTCAAAGCTGAGCTCCTCGAGCTGATCTAGGGCGGGGGATACGGACCACTCGTCGAACTTGGCTTGGACCTTGCAGTTGGTACTGAACATGCGGATGTCAAGGCGTCTGGCTGGCCCAGGGTGTGATGAAAGGATCTTGGAGACTGTGGCCATGCGTTTGCAATCCCCGTCGCAGAGGCAGTTGTCGACGGTGAGGTTGAGGGGGACGCGGCGCCAGAGGAGGCGCCAACACTGGGAGAGCAGGGAGGTCCGCACGACAGATTTGGTGGGGAGGAGGCCGATGATGACGAGAAGCATGTCGTCGGGGAGGCTGCTGGTGAAGTCCAGGCTCGCCGGATGCGGTTTTGGCTTGAGCCGCATCCGCTTGTTAGCTGTCTCGCCGTCCATCTCAGCCGGCGGCGACGCTGGTGTACACGTGTACTGGTGTGTGTTGTGTGCTGGCCTGCCGGGTGTGCGCGAGTGCGTCCTTCACGGGGAAGAAGTGTGCCCTCAATTACTACCGTGCGGGGTGCTACCCCGAGTGGTTTCAACTTTGTTTACTTCACCGCGTGTCAGATGGGCCTCTAGTTTACTTATTGTCACCCACTGCCACATGGGCCAGCACACGAAGATAGAGAACACGAGCTGACAAGGCAGCATGTGGACTGGTTGACAGGTCAACTAAACAATATACGAAGCTATACGCTGACACAGTAACCGTATAATCCGTCGGTATAGAGAGTTCGAGTGAGAGGGGAGGCCCGTGAGAGATAGCAGAGAGAAAGAAAGAGCTACTCCCTCCATTCGATAATGTAGTGGCAACATTTTTTTAAAAGTCAAACTTTTGAAACTTTGACCAAGTTTATAAAGAAATTACTTTTATCTACAATACCAAAGATAAATGATAGTATGAAGTAAGTACATGTTGTGATGAATCTAATGATCATTCCAGATGTAAATGTTTTTCTCCACATATACCTGGTCAAACTTTTTTGAGGTTTGACTTTTCAAAACATCCATATGCTTATGGACGTGAGAGAGTACCTAACTAGAGAGAGTGTGTGAAATAGAAAGAGTGACTGAAAAAGTGTGTGTGCATGTGTGAAAGAGACATGGACAACACACGATAAAAGTAGAGAAAAAGTGTGTGTGTCTTATGCAAACATATCACACATGCATCTTCGACAGCGGAAGCAAGGTAAGGAGATAGTGTGTGGTTGTTTGCAACCGAGAGAGAAAGACCCCTAGCATGTGGCCAAGAGGGGTCTGACAAACAAGGGAGAGAGGTCGAGAGAGACGTTCGGAGAAAATGCAGACATGGGAAGGAGAGAGTGTATGTTTGTCATAGAGAGATCCCCTGGAGATCGTGATGGGACTACATGGGTGGGAGATCGAGTGACAAGGTGTGTGCGCAATAGAAGATAACCCGAGAGATATCGAGATAGACATATGGATGGAAGGAGACAATACGTGTGTTCCTGATGGCTTGTGAGAGATAATCATACTTAGGGGGGGGTGCGTGCGCCTATGATGGAGTGAGGGATTATGGTACTTAGGGGGGTGCGTGTCACATAGAGAGAGAACAAGGGCGGAGAGTGTTAGATGGGTCTATGTAGCGCGAGCGAGACATGTGTATGTGTGAACCAGGGAGACATAAAGTTTGAGAGAGATAGAGGAGCCCCGATAAGGTTGAGTGGTGTGTCAGATAGCTAAGAGGGGGAAAGAGATATTCCATCCGCTTGATAATGCAGTGCATATAATGTTTTTAGAAGTCAAACTTTGGAAACTTTGACCAGGTTTAGGCAGATGCTATTTATATGTACAATACCAAAGATACATCATACGAAACTACATCTCATGATGAATCTAATGGTATATGTTTGCCGTTCTAGATGTAAATGTTTTTCTCCACGTACATGGTCAAACTTTGTGATGTTTGACTTTTCAATAAATCTATATGCTATGGACCGAAGAGAGTGCCTAAGTCAAGAGAGATCAAGTGCGTGTGAAGGAGAATGAGTGAGTGTGCAAAAAGAGTATGTGTGTGAAAGAGAATGGGACAACAAACGATAAATTAGAGAGGGAGTGTGTTTGTTCGTTTCTTATGCAAACATATCACGCATGCATCTTCGAGATAGAAAAGCGAGGTGAGGAGATACACGAAGATAGCTAGTGCATGATTGTTTGCAACAGAGAGAGACACCCCTATAGCACATGTCCAATAGAGGTCTGGCCAAGAAGGAACAAAGGTCAAGAGGGACGCATGGAGAACATGGACACATAGGGAGGGAGAAAGGGTGTGTTTGTGATAGAGAGACCCCCTCGAGATCATGAGGGGACTATATGGGTGGGAGATCAAGGGACGAGGTGCGTGCGTGATAGAAAGATGCCCCGAGAGAAATCGAGATAGACCATACACATCTTTGTGATGGAGACTAAGATTAGCTAGTCATATACATATAGGGGGGCTGCGTGTGCCTACAATTGAGTGAGAGACCATCATACTTGGCTAGGCATGAGATTGTGTGTGTGTGTGCGCGCGTGCGTGTGAGATGGAGAGAGAATGAGGGAGAGAGATAGAGTTTTAAATGGGTCTATCGAGTGCGAGTGAGATATGCATGTGTATGTGTGACCCGGGGAGATGGAGAATTTGAGAGAGAGAGAGAGGGAAGAGCACTGAGACGACAGAGTTGTGCTTGAGAGATTTACGGGCTACGAGCTAAGGAATTTGTGTGCGTACGATGAGTGCACCCAAGATATTTAGCTTGGACTAGAGAATCATACATAGTGTGCAACAGAGACCTATAGATGGAGTATATATGCATGCGAACTAGAAACAACACCCCCCCACACACACAAAGAGAGAGAGAGATGGAGAGAGAGGGAGAGGGACCAACAAGATATGTGTGTTGGATGCGTGTGACAGAATTGAAGATTGTCGGCGAGAGAGAGAGCAGGAGTCCGGGAGAGGGGGAGGTCCCGTTTTATGCATCAAAGACTGATATAAAGCATGTTTCGATATAAACTTGCATTCAAATATTTAAATCGGAGAACATGTTGTCTGCAATAATGGAGATATGCATATATCAAACAAGTTCATTAATTTCACTTTCAACATGTTCATGGAGTACTATAATACTATACAACATGCTACTCGATTGAGGTGTTCAATTTTGGATTTAGTTCACTATTTGACCTGGTGAATGATCTATTTCATTGAATCGAGATATTTCATTTTGGGTTTGATTCCCGTTTTTGAGTGGGTCAACTATTTGCCATATAGTAAATCGTTACAACGAGCAGGTAAAAACACATTACTCCCGGGATCTCTCCATCTAAAAAAGAAGTGCCAAGGTAATATTTCAAAATTTGATTCGAATCGACTTGGTAAGGTAGACGTGGATGCTTGTTCTCCCAAAATTTGAACGAACCGTTAAACACCCTCTGCTTGGTGGAATTCGCCCGAGCAAATAAATGGGAGACGAAATTACCGACCTATGTGGGACACGCATCAATTGGCCCGTTGTACATTGAGGGTAGGTTCGTAACTTCATCCAAGCGCGCCTTCTCCTCGGCTGAAATGACATGTGCCGAATAATTCATAAACCATGGTCGGCAAAACACCCTCTCCTTGCCCGAAATAGCTCGCGCCCACTATTTCAAAACACGCCCTCCTCTCCCGAAACGCTCGCGCCCACTATATTTCAAAACACACCCTCCTCGCCCGAAATCGCTCGCACCCACTATTTGGGAGAAGCAAAGTTACTCTACTATCCCCGACCCTCAGTACACAGACCCAAGACGAGAAGCCTAAAGGCAGGGATAGAACTGTAACTCCACCCCACATTTCAGACAAATGCATCCGTAAGACATGGTTCCCCCTCCCAATTCCCCATTCATACCTTGTGGGCGCCAAATCACCTTCTCCCCGGAAGCTCCCTTCTCCCGATCTGCGAAACTTCAGCCCCTCCTCCATGGCGCCCCCACCGCACCAAATTCATAGCCGCCCTCCTCGCTAATGCCGGAGACGCTGTCCATTTGCCGTCGTGCACTGGGCCGTGTGCCTCTTACTCCGTGCCGCCGGAGCTGCCTCGACGACGGCCGCATGAATCGTACCAGAGTCGATTCACCCCCACCATTGTTCACGGTGTCGGAGCGGCTCCAACTTCGGATCTGTCCAGAGCCCCGGCGCTGCTTCCCCATAGCCGTCAACCGTCGCGACATCTCTGCTTCCCTGCAGCTGGTAGCCACCGCAACCGCGCCGGCCTCACCGACTCGGCAGCTGGAGCTGCCTACTTCACTGGGCCACCAAATAGGTCGCACCCTCATCTCAAATCACTTTATTTAGGCGTCAGTTGCTTGAATTTTTATTCTGGGCCAATCGATTCCCAATGGGAAGCAGCACCCCTCGAGGCGGCGGAGCTCCTAGGCTGCCGGTTGGCTAGTGTCTAACGTAAGGGTGCAGGGGCGCAAGTTCGCTGCGGAAGGAGAGCTTAGATGGCTATCTTAGAGTTGCGTGGGTTAAAGGTACTACCGCTGCCGGATCTGGATGATGGCGAGTCTTTGTGGATTGGCCCGGGGCGGCGCAACCACGGCAGTGTGGTGGGGCGGGGAGCGGGGTTTTGGTCGGGGCCACGGACGGTGGAGGCAGGCTGCTCTACCGGTGGTCGCTGGCTCTTCGGGGAAGATTTCGAACAGTTTCAGCCGGGAGGCACAAGACGGCCATCAAGCCATCCGGCGTAGATCGGACAGTACCAAAATAAAATAAAATTGTGTGACCCCAATTTAGTCTTCAGTCAAAGACATGTGACCATTCTCGTACTTTACTGTTGATCTCTTAGGGTATTTCTTTAGATCAGAGAGATGTGTCGTTCTTAACATTATGCGTTTTCTGCATCTTCAGCCACACTGTCTTCCGACTCACCGCAGCTGCTCCAACAAGGAAAGCATACACCAGAAGGGAGCTATAGTCCCCACTCAACAGTTCCCTACATCAAATGCGTGTGCCCGACATGGACAGCCACAACAACTGCAGGGCCATCGACAAGTCAGCACATGATGCTCACTCCTATGGATGGCGGCCAGATAGGTTGTACCCTCATCTTACTTGTGTGCAACATTTATGGCTTTGTTATTCATCTAAGCATGGAAAACAGATTATCGCATTTCACTGTATATTCATGCTGATCTCTTACGGGTCTTGTTCAGGAGTTAACGTTGTTCCATAGTTCAGCTAAGAGACTTGTTCTTTAGGTAACGCTGTTCCATAGTTATCATCCATCAGCCAATGCTATCCCACAGGCTGGTGATTATAGTATTATGCCACTTCTAGTATTACATGTGTTGTTCTTTAATACTTTTGTGTGCCATCTAGTTAATATCGAGTACAAACGATACATATTTTGTAGCTTTCATTTGTGTTCTCCCTTTAGTTTTTGAGACCTGTTGCTGCTAGTTAACCCAAGTCCTACTATTTATGTCATCTCCTACAGGCACTCATTACATAAATCTAACTACTAGTTGTCTTCCATGCATGTCAGATATAATTGCACACACTGATTTATCAACAAGAACCTCACGGAGCAATGTAACGGCCAACAAACTTGACGTCAATGATACCCAATATGATGGAACATGTAAAGGCAGTTTTTCACAAGACTTGCAGAAAGATGATGAATCCTATTCACCCCACATGGTCTTCCTCTAACTTGGCCCTTGATATGGGTACACCATGCATATAATGTCCTGGAGTGCATCTACTCTGTTGCAATGCCTTGTGCTTAGCCTACTGATCATGCATGTAAATATGGCATGCCTTCCTGTTTTTCAGTACCTATTCCATTCATGATAACATGTTTTCAAATTCAAGTACTATCATTCTACTCTATCGCAATGCCATCTGTTTGTTTGGGCATCATGCTTCTGAATACCTTATGCATTGTTATTCATCAGTATGTACTTCATCTGTCTACCATACCATGTTCTTTTTTTACATTGAAGTGTTGTTCTAGTGGTCTCTTGCAATGCCATCTTTTTCCCAATCATACACACATATGTTGCCTTAGTGTTTTTCTGTATGTATTCCGCTAGGATGCAGTTTTACATTCAAGTAGTGTTTTTTTACATTGTTGTCCTGTCGTATCCCTAGCGCTTACATCATACTCCCTCCGTTCGGATTACATGTCGCAGAAATGGATAAAACTGAATGTATCTAGAACTGAAATACGTCTAGACCCATCCATTTATTTCCGGATGGAGGGAATACATGTCAATATGTCATGCCTTTCTATTCTTCAGTACCTATTCCATCTCTACTGTAGCATGTTTTATAATTGAAGCATCATTCTTCTATATAAGGCATGCAAGGGGAAGACGGCTATGTTAGAATCTAAAGGGTTACAAACTAGGTCTTTGCAAAAGATCCAAACGCCAGGATATAGTAAACCAACTCCAATTTTCATAGATACTGCTCCAACATAGAGAAACCCAACTCCCATTGATAATAAGCAGATTCTAGTGGCCAAAGAACTAGTCCGCTCCAGTCCAGCAAAAATATGTCAACTTCATTCTAAGAAGCGTGTGCGTATCCTCGCATCATAAATTTTATAGCATTCTGATCATATTTTCTACATGTTTCTTACCCATCTCTCTTTTAGAAAATAAGGTTAAACAATAGAAGACTTCCTCCATTGGGATCGTATTCGAGGAAAGTATCTTGCGGGAATTCTCTGTGCTCCAATGCTGATGTAAGTACCTGTTGTACATCACTATATTTTTACATCAGCATGTACTTTGTTAATCGGCGTGAATCCAACCTTTATCTGATCTAAAATTAGTTGTAGCAAAATGTTACAGGTGACAATGTTGATTTTTGTAAGGAAAACTGCCTGGTAGTTTTGCATACTGAGCTGCATGAGTGTACTATCTCATATCATGCACATTACTGAATTGTAGTGCTGCTCTGGTTGCCCATTCATTGTGTCAATGTTGCTTTTGTATTACCTTACCTAGCTGATGATAGCCGTGCCATATTGTGTTAATTTGGTGTAGGCTAGTGTGGTCTGGTTGCCCAAACGTTCGTTGTGTCATTGTTGCTTTCCTATTATCTGACCTGGCCAATGATAGCAATGCTAGTGTGTTAATTTGGTGCAGGCTGCTGAAGATAAGAAGACAAACTATGAAAACAGCAGGGCAACCCCATTGTTTCTTTCAAATAAATCTTGGCCAGGTAATATGGCAATAACTCTTGATTAATTTGTTCGGTTCCCCTCCTAATTTATGTTATGATGCAGTGGTTAAGACACTCTCCACTATCAATAATACAAGCCTGCCAAAATCGCCATCTGAATCTGTTCAGTTTCCTCTGTCTCGAATGCAACGGAAAAAATGTATGTTTGTGAACCAATTAATGGCTGGAGCAATGATGGAAATGGTGGAGGAATCAGAGGTGCACATTCGTGCACAACAACAACTAATCAATGTTTTCAGAGATAGTGTAGCAAAGTAGCAAGAACTTGCCCACATGCTTATGAGCGTCATCCGCGCTGAGGTTGCAGATTGTGATGTTGTAGATCGTTAGGTTCTGTTCATTTATTTGCACTGGCATCAATCTTTGATTGCCCAGTGGATGTAATTTCCTGTAATATATGCTGGATGTGCAACGTTTTTCCCTGTATGTCGTACCTTTGCTTGATCAATTTTGGTCATGTGCATAATTGCTCGTCGTAATGGGCTCAAATTATCTAATTGGGCCTAAAGGCATGTAGGAACTTTAGTGGGCCCATTAAGTTAATGGGTCGTTACCAGGCCGAAAGTTAATGGTCGGCCCTGTTACCTCCCGGGTCGTTAACAGGCCGACATCGAAGCAGGCAACAGGTGGGCCCATTTGATTTCATGGGCCGTTAACAGGCCGATACTAAGGTAGGGCTACATATGGCCCAACTATACTATGGGCCTTAGCAGGCCGAAAGAGACAACGGGCTCGTACTGGACCATGAAGAGCATGGGCCGCTAAGAGGCCGAAAGTCAGGTTGTACTGTAAATGGCCCAACTGTGTTGTGGGCCTTTAGCAGGCCGAAAGGGAAACCGGGCTGGTATTGGACCATGAAGAGCATGGGTCGTTAAAAGGCCAAAACTCAGGTCCGACTGCAAATGGCCCAACTCATTTATGGGCTGTCAACAGGCTGAAAGACACACGGGGCTGGAAATTGGCCCAACACTTAAATGGGTCGCTAAAAGGCCGAAAGATGTACATCTTGAAAATTGGCCCATCCCTTGAATGGGCCGTTAACAGGACCAAATCACATCAGGCCGATATTGAGCCCAAATATATAGCGGGCTGTTAACGGGCTCGAACCGATGATGGGCTGCAATGGTGTCAAATCGTTAACGGGCCGTTGACGGACCGAATTGGCACATCTCGTATGGGTCGTGGGCTTAAATGGACCTGACACAAGTAGGCCTTATATGGGCCGGCCTGCTAATTCTTATTCAGCCGGCCTTTTTCACCGGAATGGGCCACTGTTGGGCCGTGCCACATGTCGACCTATCATAGGCGCCTCCTGTCCAATGAGTGGATGACATCTGTCCCAACGGTGAGCCGACATGTGGTTCCTCCGGCCAATGAGAATTTTACACGTGGAAAATCCCCATTGATCCGGGCTGTTAACGGGTTATCGGATCCAAACCGGAACCCGATAGCTTAACGGCGAACCATTACGGTGGATGCCACGTGTCGGTCACTCTTGACGAAAGCACTTCCATGACGCGCGATTTATCGTCATGGAAGTGGACACTTCCGTGATGATAATTTTGGTAATGTCATGGAACACTTATACGTCAGCACATGTATGGCTATCTTGATTCTGTCATAAAATCGTCATGGATGTACATGCATGACAGAAAACGTGACCTACTGTGACAAACACGTATCATCATGGAAGTGTATTTTTTTGTAGTGACTAGATCTAATCTAGAGGCCTTTTCCGGCACTCTGCCGGAGGGGGCAACAATCACGGAGGGGTTCTTCATCATCCTTGCTGCCCGTCTGATGATGCTTGAGTAGTTTACCACAGACCTACGGGTCCGTAGTTAGTAGCTAGATGGCTTCTTCTCTCTTTTTGATCTTCAGTACAATGTTCACCTTGATGTTCTTGGAGATCTATTTGATGTAACTCTTTTTTGCGGTGTGTTTGTTGGGATCCGATGAATTCTGAGTTTATGATTAGATCTATCCATGAATATTATTTGATTCTTCTTTGAACTCTTTTATGCATGATTGTTATATATAGCCTCGTATTTGTTCTCCAATTTATTGGTTTCGTTTGGCCAACTAGATTTATTTATCTTGCCATGGGAAGAGGTGCTTTGTGATGGGTTCGATCTTGTGATGCTCCATCTCAGTGATATAAAGAGACATGGCATGCGTCTATTGTTGCTATTAAGGGTAACAAGTTGGGGTTTATTCATACGTGAGTTTATCTTGTCTACATCATGTCTTCTTGCCTAATGCATTACTCCGTTTTCCCATGAACTTAATACATGAGATGCATGCTGGATAGCAGTCGATGTGTGGAGTAATACTAGTAGATGCAAAATCATTTCAGTCTACTAATCTTGAACGTGATGCATATATACATGATCATTACCTTGGATATCGTCATAATTATTTGCTTTTCTATCAGTTGGCCAATAGTAATTTGTTTACCCACTGTATGCTATTTTCTTGAGAGAAGCCTCTAGTGAAATCCACGGCCCCCGGATCTATTTCCTATCATATTATTTTCAGAAGGAAATTTTTGGCGCCGTTGCTGAGGAGGATCAAGTCAAGGTAGTATCCTGTCGACTAGCCAATTTCTGGCGCCATTGCCGGGGAGACATGATCAACATCTATCAGGTTCCTAATCAAAAATCTCATCTCCTTGCAATTTACATTTTTTGCCATTTGCCTATCGTTTTCATCTCCCACACTTCACAAAAATTTACTGTTTTATTCGCCCTCTTTTTTGTTCGCCTTTTTCTTGTCAGATTTGTTTGCAATCTTGTTTGCGTAGTCATGATGCTTCAACGAAAGTATTATCATGTTCCTTACCCCAATATCTTGCTTGAAATTGAGAGAAGTACTAAGGAATATATGACTACACAATTTGAGCACAATAAATATTTTACCGAAGAACTTAAGAAGCACTCTGTTGTGCTAGATGCTATAACAAAACAACTTGATGATATTAGCAGAGAAGTTTGTAATCTCCAATCCAAGTATGCTCCTGCTGAAAATTTGCTAGGCAAAATATCCGATGCACAAGCTACACTAGTAAATCAAATGGTCGCGAAACCAGTTTCGCTAGAAGATAAAAATGATGAAGATCTTAAAGTGATTGGTGTTCCTTCTATTGATTCCTTATTTAGTAAAATTAAAATTGATGATAAAGGAATTGAAGAAGAGTCAACTTTAGCTAGAAGGCGTCCCGATAATTCAGAGGGTGAAAATCTTGATGAAAAATTTGATAAAAGTGGGTTTGGAGAGGTCAAAAACTTTAACTAGTGATATGCCTACTCTTTTGGATTACAAAGACTTTAATTATGATAATTGCTCTTTGATTGAATGTATTTCTTTGTTGCAATCCATGATAAATTCACCCCATGCTTATGAACAAAACAAAGATTTTACTAAACATATTGTCGATGCCATGATGAAAGCTTTGGAAGAAAAATTGGAATTAGAAGTTTCGATTCCTAGAAAATTACATGATGAATGGGAACCTACCATCAAAGTCAAGATAAAAAATTATGAGTGTTTTGCTTTATGTGATTTGGGTGCTAGTGTTTCCACAATTCCGAAATCTTTTTGTGATGTGCTTGGTCTTATCAACATTGAAGAATGTTATCTTAATTTGTACTTGGCGGATTCTACCATTAAAAAGCCTTTGGGAATAATTAATGATGTTCTTATTCTTTCAAATAGGAACTATGTGCCCATAGATTTTATTATTCTTGATATTGATTGCAATCTGTCATGTCCAATTATTCTTGGTAGGCCGTTTTTACGCACTATAGGTGTCATGATTGATATGAAAGAAGAAAATATTAAATTTCAATTTCCACTAAGGAACAGTATGGAACACTTCCCTAGAACAAGAATTAAGCCACCATATGAATCAATCATGAGGGCATCCTATGGATCTAAACTAAAGATGACAACACTTGAATCTATGCATTATGCCTAGCTAGGGGCGTAAAATGATAGCGCTTGTTGGGAGGCAACCCAATCTTTATCTTTTTGCTTTTTGCTTTTCTTGCTGTTTTGCAATAAATATACAAAGATGCCTCTGATTAGATGTGTTTTTTTATGTTTTAATTAGTTTTTGTGCCAATCTAAACCTTTAGGATCATGTTGGGTGATAGTTGATTTGATCTTGTTGAAAAAGAGAAACTTTTGCACCTAGCAAAATAATTTTCATAAATCAAAAACGTGATTTTGCTCTGAAATTTTTACACATGATTGATAAACAAATTTCCCACATTTTCTGAAATTTTTAGAATTTTTGGAGTTACATAAGTATACGAAGTTACCTGATTACTACAGAGTGTTCTGTTTTCGACAGATTTTGTTTTCATTGCATTGTCTGCTTATTTTGATGAATCCATGGATTGTATCGGGGGCATAAGCCATGTTAAAGTTAGAATACAGTAGGTATAATGCAATAATAAAATATGAATGTGTTTGCAACAGTACTTAGAGTAGTGATTTGCTTTCTTATACTAACTGATCTCACGAAGGTTTTCTTAAGTTTTGTGTGATTGAAGTTTTCAAGTTTTGGGTGAGATCACGATGGATTAAGGAATAAGGAGTAAGAAGAGCCTAAGCTTGGGGATGCCCCATGGAACCCCAAGATAATATTCAAGGAGGAACACGCAACTAAGCTTGGGGATGCCCCGAGTGGCATCCCCTCTTTCTTCTAACGACCATCGGTATTTTACTTCGAGCTATATTTTTATTAGTCACATATCATGAGTTTTGCTTGGAGCGTCTTGTATTATATGAGTCTTTTCTTGTTTTGCTTTTTAGTTTGTCACAAGTATCCTTGTTGGACACACCTATTTGAGAGAGCCAAAATCATGCTATGATTTGTTAGAATTGCTCTTTATGCTTCACTTAAATTTTTTGAGCTATGGAATTGCTCTAGTGCTTCACTTATATCTTTTTTAGCACGATGTGCTTTAATATTCTTGAAGAAATGCTCTCATGCTTAATTTAGATTTATTTGAGAGTTAGTAATTTTGAAAAAATTCTCTCATGCTTCACTTATATTATTTTGAGAGATGAAAATCTTTATGCTCATGTTCTTCACTTAGATTTTTGAGCTTGTCAAAAGCAATTGCAACATATGAAACTAGTCCCAAAGTGATAGATATTCAGGAGGAATATAATAAAAACTTTCATGAAGATCATTGGACAAAATAAACTTTATTCTTTGTAATAGTTTTGAGATATGATGATAATGATATGTGAGTCATGTCGGTGAGTAATTATGATTTAGTAAAAATATTGGTGTTAATGTTTGTGATTCCCTATGCAAGCATGAAAGTCAATAGTTATGCAATGAAATTACATCCTACTTATGGTGCATTATTCGGTGTTAGTTATGCTTAATGCTCGCTTATGTGATTTTTCGTTTCTTCGTTGGTTGCTTCTCAATCTTTTTGCTAGCCTCCACTTGTAGTAAGTTGAAATACTACTTGTGCATCCAACATCCTTAAACCCAGTTTTGCCATATGAGTCCACAATACCTACCTATATGCGGTATTTCCATGCCATTCTAAGCAAATTTGTATGTGTCATCTCTAACTTTAAAAAAAAATTTCCTTTTTGTGTGCTCGTACCGCTCATGAAGCGGCAAGGGGCGGCCAATATTTTCCATGCTAGATGTGTTATTCTGAAGATGAGTGTTTATTCACATGTCATTGCACAAGAGTACGGCGGTAATAGGGATGCCCAGTCCTAAAAAAAGAAATTTACTTTATGTTGTCAAATAATAAATTCCTCGGAAAAGTGTTGGTATGGAAGGCACCCATGGATACGGATAGACATGGATTGTGAAAGAATGGTGGAAAAGGGAATAAACATTATTTTTTGTTTGGGAACCGCCTATGATATAGCTAGCATGGAAAGCGTTGGGAATTACTCGGTCATTTCCGTTAACGGGAAAAGTATGCCTCCCAAAATTTTTATCTCTCAATTTAAGCTTTGAGCTCTAGCACCTCTACAAATCCCTACTTCCCTCTATGAAGGGCCTATATATTTAATTTATGCAATTTTTATTTTTATTTGAGTCTCCATCTTCTCTTATAAAGAACTGAAAGTGCTAGTTATCGACTAGAGGGGGGGGGTGAATAGGCGATGTTTATGAAAGTCTTCAATACATGGGTGCTTTGAAGACAACCAGTAGAAATGGACCTATTGATATTCTGCGGAAGGTAGACTACACTAGACAAGCCATAGTCAAGTAAGAAATGAAGTGAAAGCACGAAGACTATCAGCAGCTAGGTAGTATGGATGAGGATGGAAGATAGTATGAAGCCAAACAGTAAATAGCCTTCACACAGTGAAGACAATCAGATCAAGCAAGCAGGCAATGACTTCACAAGGACAGACTGAAAGTAAGAGGAAGTGAAGGATAGAACCAGTAGCTTGGTGAAGACAAGGATTTGGTAGACCAGTTCTAGTTGCTGTGACAACTGCACGTCTGGTTAGGGAGGCTCAGATTTAACTCAGAAGACTGCATCTTCACCTTATTCCCCTTGAGCTAAGGACACCCAGTCCTCGCCCAATCACTCTGGTAAGTCGTCAATGTAGACTTCCAAACCTTCACAGACTTCATTCACTGGCAATCCACAATGTCTCTTGGATGCTCAGAATGCGACACCTAACCGGCTGGAGGATTCACAGTCCTTAAGTGTAACAAGTCTTCAGATCACGCGGACAGAAAGACTTCAGTGATGCCTAACACTCTTTGGCTCTGGATGTTTTGGGCTTTGTCCTCGCAAGGATCTCACTCTCAAATGCTTCGGAGGTGGGTTGCTCTCAAACGACAAAAGCTGTGCACTAACTCTGAGCAGCCACCAATTTATGGTGTAGGGGATGGGCTATTTATAGCCAGGAGGCAACCCGACCTGATTTGTCCGAAATGACCCTGGGTCACTAAGGAACCGACACGTGTCCAACGGTCGGATTTTAAACACACACGACAGCTTGACTTGGGCTACAAGTAAAGCTGACTCATCCAGCTCTGGATAAGATTTGCTCTCATTGTCTTCGCTCGAACAAATAGGATTTGGTTGAGCATCACATCAGTCACTCTGACTTTGTTCACTTGGCCCCCACTTAATAGTACGGTGGTGCCTATGACTCAACAAAGAAGAAAAGGAAACTACGAAACAACAATGTCTTCGCACTCCATAGTCTTCACGTGAATGTCTTCTCATGTCATAATCTTCACTGTGAATATCTTCACAGACCACCATTGTCTTCAATGTCTTCACACATTTTAGGGGTCATCTCTGGTAGGTAAACCGAATCAATAAGGGACTACTACCTGTGTTATCCTGCAATTCTCACAAACACATTAGTCCCTCGACCAAGTTTGTCATCAATACTCCAAAACCAACTAGGGGTGGCACTAGATGCACTTACAATCTCCCCCTTTTTGGTGATTGGTGACAAACTGGTTGAAGTTTTCAACAGGGATAAAAGTATGTGAAAGTTAACGATTAAGGCATTGTCTTCATAAGTAGCAAAAGGCTCCCCCTGAAGATGTGCATCTAAGTAGTTTGCTTTTGAATGCAAATGCACATGGCAGGTTTTACTTTGTGGAGATCCTCTTCAACTTATGAAGACAATTCATCATGCATATAAAGAGATAACGAAGATAATGACATGCATAATAAAAATGGACGTTTGTGGAATGGCTTCATGCAGGATTTATCATCGCATCACAAAGTGGCAGCAAAAACAACGTATCAGACGACCATCAAGTTTAAGTGTTACAACCCAAAAACCAAATTGTTCACAAGATGAGAGTTGTAACGGCTTAGCAAAAATTAATGCAACCACCCATAATGACCCGTTTGCTGATAGTCTATAGTGGAATGAAGCTTAATCAGGCGCATCACCCATGGAGCATATAACTTCAGGCCAAACAGATCAATCCCAGAAGCAGAAAGTTGTATGATGAAGAAATCCTGGGTGTTGAATCTGAAGCCATTGATGATATAGAATACCAAAGTCTTCATGGCTCCTTCAAGTTTAGCTTCAGAAGAGTGTCCCTTGATCTGCCATAGAGTACGCCTCAGAATATGGTATACTGTGTGTGGCAAGTACTCGAGGTACTTCACAAAGAACTCCTTTGGGTATTCAGCGTCTTGAGGCAATGGCTTCATCATGCTAAGCATCTAGCTCATGTTTGGTTCAGGCCTCTGAAAAACGCTCTGCAGCTCATCTCTATGAAGCTGACAACCAGGTTCATATAATTCACCTGGAGTGGGCAGGGAAGTAAGCTCTATGATGTCTTGAGCATTGGCTTCGTGATGTACATCACCTGTCATCCACTCAAGGATCCAAGTCTTCGGATCCCTGTTGTAGCCGTGAATATGGAGGGTGGCATAGAACTGCAGCAGAAGCTCTTCATTCCAATGTTCTTTGTCAGTCATGAACGGCAGAAGACCAACATCCCTAAAGCATTCAAGAGCTTCTTCCAGACAAGGTAGCCCAGCTATAGCTTCACAATCCAGATGCATGTGTGGAAAGATCCGCTCTTGGTTGTAGAGGATGCATGAGTAATAGCTTCGCTGCTGATAACTCCAGAATCTGTCAGAGGAGATCTTTGGCTTCGAATAAGGATTCTTGGCGTTGTCAAAGAAAGTATTGTGCTCTCTAAAGCTATGCACGCTGAAAGAACCCTGTGTAGTTGCAGAACTTGGAAGCCTTGGCAGCCTAGCCTTGGGCTTATGAACTTGAGGCCTCTGCTCCACATGGTAATCATATTGTGGCCCGGGAGTAGTGGGTGGAACCATAATTGGCCATCTGACTGTGACAAGATGACCTTCACAATTGAATGCCCATTCCATGGTATGAGGCCTTGGAGGAGGAATAACGCCATCCGAGACGATTGGCATCAAGGTGATTCAACATTCTCATTAGCTTCAGGCTCCACATTTTCTTCAGCCATGACGGATTCATTGGCTTTAGTGGTGTTGTTGGTGGCAGCCTCAGGGTTTTCAACCTCCATCTGTTCAAGGACTGGAGGGTCGGGCAAAATCACATTCTCCTCGAGAATGACTTGATCACTAGCAGGGGGTGTGGCAACTCTTTCTTCTTCTCTTTCTCCTTCTTTGTCTTCATCGGCTGATGCAACCGGAATGTCTTCAGCAACTTTGACTTCGGACTCAGAGGCATGCAGGGGTGGCTTCAGGAAACACTTGACGTGCAACTGAGCTTTGTTGCACTTCCCCTTCTGGAATGCTTGACATGGTGACCTGTGGCCTGGGGCCTTTACGAAGCCTGCGAAATGCTAGTGACGCCTTTGGTGAGGGAGTGGTATGTACCATGTAGTTGTCGTCGTCAAGCACCGGAGTGGTGACTTGAGGTGGTGGTGTTCTTGGTGTCTCATCATGTACTGGGGTGTCTTGCTGTTGGCGCTCCGCCCATGAGTCATCTTGAGCAATTGGCGTCAGCGGACGACCAATACTAATGAGTCCATTGCTCGTGAGAGCAGGCGATGATACCGACTGGGACTGGAGCTGAGGAAGGACTTCATCATCATCAACATTGTCTTCGTGACCAATGTCTTCAGCTGTGTTGGGGTCAGTAGCTGGAGCTTCTTCACTAGCATGAGCCTCTATGGAAGCAGGCACATGGATCACAGGACGACACTCTTGGTTGGTCGAGGCAGGAAGAGCGACAGAGATAGGTTCAACAATGAGGGGCTCCGGGGCAGCAGCACGATCTTTCTTTGAAGACTTTGTCTTCAGTTTCTTCTTGGATGGGGCACTATCAGAAGTGTCTTTGTGCTTACGCTTCTTGGCTTCGGATTCTGCTACCCTTGTTTTCTTCAGCTCTGAAGCTGCTGAGGTTACCTTAGGCTTCGAGCCAGTCATACTGGCAGGGAAGACAATGCGAGGTTCTTCCTCCCTTGGTGCTTCAATTTGGGCCGCAGCAGTCTTCTTCTTTTGCTTGGCAGCCATCCTGGGGTCAATGCCAGGACGCCCAAGAGGCTTTTGCTTTTCAGCTTCATTGTCTGCTTGAACACAGTTATGTGCATAATACTTCATGCGCTCGCGAGAGCCTTTGGCTTCTTCCCTCTTCTTGAGGAACTCTTCCTTAAGATCATGTAGCATCTTCTTGAAGATTTGCACATCTGCCACACTGAGCTTGGCCATGTGCTTCTTGAAATGCGCCTTCTCATGATCAATCTTGTTCTTGAGCTCGACGATTTTCTGAGCGAAGGCCAATTCGTTGGCAATGGCTCCGTGGAATGTGACGCTTATGTCCACAGGCAGCTGAAGGTCATCAATACTGATGCTCTGGTCATCAAACCACTCATCAATGAATTTGTTCAAAATATCAACGTCAAAGAGGGGCAGATCATTGAAGATCTCCGCCTCTTGCTTGCTCTTGATCGGCATCTCAAGTGCTTCATCACCAAGATCTTCATCACTAGACAGATCAATGGTGTCTTCCTCGTTGCGTAAAACAGCAGCAGGAGTCAGTTCATGCCCAGAAATCTCCTTGGGCTTCTGGTCTTCTTGGTCTTCTTGGAGACATGAGACAAATCTTTAGACTGCACACTGGGTTCAGGAGGAGCAGTCTTCAAGGGCTTCATAGTCGAAGCTTTTGGTGTGGTAGAGGGCTTCGAAGCTTTTGACTTCTTCTTCTGCTTCGGTGAAGCTGGTGCATCTTTGGAGTCTGCGTCATCATCTGATTGCTCCACTGTGGCCCTCTGAGCAGCAATGTGGGAGAGGAGCCCATCAAAGCTAGTGAAGGGGCCGATGACATTCGGATTGGCATCACGAGTGCCATCCTACCTTGGAGCAGATGGATCAGGGTTGAAGTTGAGTCCAAAATCCCTCTTGGTCTTTGCAGCTGACTCTTTGGCAAACTGATAGTTGCGCTTGAAGAGATTGTCTTCTCGACACCATAACATGGATCATGGGTCGGCATTCTCAGCCTTCGGTCCTCAGACCATGCACGGATAGAAACCTTGAGGAATAGCTTTAGGCTTCGACTTTGGCTGTAGATTCTTGTACAGAATATCACCCCATGGGCCCTTGATTGTGTTCTTCTCAGCATATTCGGCAGTGACGAAGTTGTACTTGAACCACTATTCTGCCCAATATCTTCGAGTCCATTCGATTCAGGTCTTCCGCTGATTGTAGTTCTCCTCAGGATCAGTTTTGTACAATTCATGCAGATCCGGAGGCAGATCTAGGGCTGTATTGCCTCGACGCTGCCTGCCATCTTTGCTAGCAGACTTCTCTGTGGCCATGATATTTAAGCAGATAGGCTTCAGAACAGTGAAAGGCTTTCGTCTACTGGTCAGACAAGAACTAGCTTCGGGGGAGTGAATATGATGCTGTAAGAACTCTGCAAATGAATGCAGGCTATGAGAACCAAGGTGTCGGAGTAAATGGCCACGCGTAGCCTAACCGACTCCCCCTGGTTCTTCTGAAAAAATTATCAGGCCTTCGGGCCTCCAAGCACTCCGAGCATTGGGCCGCCTTCCTTGGCCGGCTACCTCTGAAGCCGACTCCCGGAAGGCGGCCCAGCCTCACCAACTCCTCCCCAGGACGACTACGGGGTGGCCGACTCCAAGAAGCCGGCCAAGAAAGACGCTGACTCCTAGGAGCCTGCCAAGACCACAACCACTTCAAGCCACTCCCACATAACGGCGACGCGACGGGGTGTGGCCACAGTGCAGCCCACTACCCCCGAAGCCCGAGGCGGGCATGGCTACAGGAGGCTGTACGGGACGGTCATCCCTGTGCGGCTCGGCACTGTAGCCATGCTAGCCTCGACGTCACCCACGACCGACTCCCGTACGGCCCGCGGGCGGCGGGCCCCTTCAGCCAGAGAGAGACGTGAAGGCGGCCCGGCCTTTCCCAGTCGGCCAAGAGCGTAGCCGGCCTCCAGAAGCCGGCTACTCCCTCCCTCGAAGCAGGAGCCCCATTAAGGAGACAAGACGAGGTAAGGCTACAGTGATAGCCCCCGAGGCGGCCCACTGTAGCCACGCTTACCTCGACAAAGCCCTCGTCATCACAGGCGAGGCAATAGTAAGCAGCCGCCGACAAGACCCTAGGCGGTGGGGCCGGCCTGTCGACCAAGTAGCCGGCAGCCGGCGGGACCCAGCAGCCGGCGGAGAAGCCGGCGAGCGTAGACACTGACGGCTGGGACCAGAGCCCAGCCGGATTACCATTGTACCCCCGGGGGTAGGCCTATATAAACCCCCCGGAGCACCCATGCAAAGGGTACGCACCTAAGCATAGTTGGCCTCGGAGCATAGAGTTGCCTTCTTAGCATAGCACACACACCATAGGTAGAGAGAAGCAAGAGCTAGCCTTGTTCTTCTTCTCCCTTGATCTCAACAGCTCTAGGAGCGATTGTAGCTACCTTTCATCGATCTAGTGATCATGCGGAGACCCCGCAGAGCAGGACTAGGGGTGTTATCTCCTCGGAGAGCCCCGAACCTGGGTAAGATCCGCCGGCGTGCATGTCTTCGCCTCATCCCGTTTCCAGGCACCGGCGACGTTTTATTGGTTCCCACAATGATAAGCCATCCCTTGGCATATGTCGCACCAACCACCCGACATTTGGCGCCCACCGTGGGGCCAGGTGCACTGTCGTCCGGAGACCTGTTCTGGACGGGAACCCTCTTCCTCCCCCGCGAGCGCAGCCAGCCTGCTGCGCCCGATGGCATTTGCCTCAACGCGCTGCAAGGCGTCGACGACGCCTGCGCAGCGAGCCGCCTCGCCGATCTGCTCGGCGAGACTCGCATCTCCGACGAGCCTGCGTTCGACGCAGGCACCGACTACCCCGAGAGCTGCCTCGTCAGCCTCCTCGACCAACTTCACGTCTCCAGCGAGCCTGCTGTGGACATGGAGTCGGTCGGCTCCACCGACTCGATGCTCATCGACTCCGACACCGCGTCGCTTGACGCCTACCCCTCCGACGTGGTGGTCTTCGACGACCCCCTCCCTCGAGCTGACAGCGGCAGCAGCGCTGTCACCGAAGTGCTGGTCATCAGCCACGTCTCCAACTCGGGCGAGAATGCCCGCGGCGCTCAGCAAGCGGCGATGCACGACCTCTCCGTCCCCATCCCGGCCGACGCCGACGCCGAGACCCTGGAGGCACGCCGCCTTGCCCTCATCGCGGAGGGCCAGAAGATAGCCTCGATGAGATGCCTCACCGAGGCCCACCAGCGCGAAGTCGACCGCGCCGCCTTCGGCACGCCGCCGCCTAGCGGCCCGAGCCGAGCCGGCTTCGTCCAGAAGCGAGGCGCAGCCGTCGCCAGCATGCTGGGCACGGATCGCCCCATCTACGCCACCCCGCTCGAGAATCTGCGAGCCGCTCAGGTGGCTACAGAAGAGCTCAATGGGCTGGGAGCCGATGAGCTCCCCTACATGACGAGACGGATCCAACAGCTGCTCGACGCGGCTGCAGAACGGCACGAAGCCGGCGCCCGTGCTGATAGTCATCCCCCGCGCCGGGAGCACGCCGCGATGTCCAGCTCGCCGACTGCGAGCGGCGCGCGCCAGAAGAAAGACAAGGAGCCGGCTGCCAGCCGCAGCCGGACTAGCATCACCATCGAGCGCGACGCGGATGGCCGCCCTGGAGCTGTAGAGCACCAAGGAAATCTGCCTCCTCCCCCGCCTCGAAGAGAAAGACGCCTCACTCCGCCGCCTATCACACACCCGACTCTTGGCGACCGACTCGGCCGCCGAGAAGGAGTCGGCGAGAACGACGCCCGCCACAGGATCGACCGCCTTGCTCGATCCTTGGCGTTAGAAGAAGAAGACGATGTCGGCCCGCCATGCTTTGGCCCCCGCATCCGCGACGAGCCCTTCCCCAAAGGGTTCTCGCTCCCCAGAGACATGCCCAAGTACAACGGCTCAGTGAAGCCGAAAGATTGGCTCATCGACTACTCCACGGCTGTCAGCATAGCCAACGGCTATCGGCGCGTCGCCGTGAAGTACGTCCCCCTCATGCTGCAAGGCACTGCGCACATGGCTCAACAGCCTCAAGCCCTACAGCATCAACAGTTGGCTGGACTTCACTGAAGTCTTCGTCCGCAACTTCACCAGCACCTACAAGCGGCCTCCCAAGCCTCGCCAGCTCTCCCTCTGCGTCCAAGGGCCCAACGAGTCGACCCGCGACTACCTCACGCGATGGGCCGAGCTCTGCAACTCCTGCGAGGGAGTGCACGAGGTCCAGGCCATCGAGTACTTCACCGCCGGGTGCCGAGAGGGCACCCTCCTCAAGCACCGACTCCTCTGAGACGAGCCGGCTACCCTCGATGAGTTGCTGGTCACCGCCGACAAGTACGCCACTGCCGACTCCTCAATGAAGACCGAGCTCCGAGTGGACGCCTCGGGGAAAGTAATTGCTCCGGCTCCCAAGACGCCGGCTGGCGACCCTAATCGGCGCCCCTACCAGAACGACCACAAGCGCAAGGGCCCCATGCCGACTTCCTCCAGTCGGCAGGTGGCCATAGTTGAAGACGAGCAGCCCGAAGAGCGGCCCGCTCCCAAGAAGAAGGGTGGCTGGCCGCCTTGGCAGCCGTCCTTCTCCTACGAGCAAGCACTCGATGCCCCCTGCAAGTTCCATAGCGGCGCGAAGCCGTCCAACCACACAACCCGGAAATGCCACTGGCTCACCCTTATCACCAAGGGCGAAGGGATGTTGTCGCCTCCGCCTCCTGGCCCGCCACCTCCAGCCCCCAGCAGCCGGCGGCTCGGCCGGCAGTCGGCGCCATCCAAGACGAATTCCCCGAAGCGCACGACGCCTACGTCGTCTTCACTAGTCAAGCCGACGACAAGCGCAGCCAACGCCGACAGCACCAAGAAGTGAATGCAGTCGCCTCTAGCACCGCCGAGTTCATGCACTGGTGTCACAGCCCTAGAACTTGCTTGTCTCTAGTTGCATTAAGGCATTCACGTCATCATGTTAAATTTTCTCAGAAAGTTGAAATGGGGACGTCGGAAACCCCAGCACCACTTAAACCAACTAGGGTCACTAAATACTTTCTCAATGAACCTGAAATGCCCTTCTAAAATGTTCATCATCTTTGCTCTGGTCTAGAACCTCTGACAAAAATGGTGCACAATTTTCTAGGACACATAAGGTCACTGAATTAAATCATATGTTATTTGCAATTGGGCATTTAAATGCTATATATTATTTCAAGTGCTCAATTAATTCTGAACTTAAGTGAGGGTTGTTAGGAATAATCCAAACAGAGCCCACAATTATTTTCAGGATTTTTGAAAACGTTTTGGTATTTTTAATAAAGCTCAGAAGTTGCAGAAAAATAGAAAAACATAAACAAATAAACGAAGAGAGAGAGAGACCCACCTGACTAACCTGGCGCCCACCTGGGCCTCACCTGTGATGGCCCAGCCCACCTGGCCTGGTGCCAGTCATCCCTAACCTCTGCCAGTAGGCAGAGGCGGGACAGCGCACGCGCGCGCGAGGCGCCACGCCTCCTGCTGCTTGCCGCCGAGCCTCTGGACGCGTGGGTGAATGCCCCGGCGTCGTCCCGATCCGCCCGACCTCTCTCACTCTCCCCCTGGTCTCTCCCTCGCCTCCGCACCTCGGACCCGAACACGTTCGCCGCCGCCGACGAGAACCACCGTGGCCACCGCGCTCCCCTCGCCCCTCCTCTTGGTCCACGAGCTCCGTTACGACACGAAGCTCCTCCACGCCGAAGCACACGAGCCCGGAAGCTTTGGATGCCGCCAGCTCCACCGTTCCCCTCCTCGGCCACCGAGGATCGCCGCCGTCGATTTGCCGCCGTCTCCGCCTCCCCGAGCTCGCTGAGACCGTCTCCGACCCCGCTGTGAGCTCCGCCATCTTCTCCCCTGCTCCCCGCGCTCATACGCACCCTCTAGCCGCCTCCTCTACCGGAGCCGAGCCGCTCCGCCGCACGAGCTCGACGCCGGCGTCACTCCGGTGACCTCTTGGTCACCGCTGGTGCCTAACGCACTCCCCGCACTCCGCAGCGCCTCGCTAGTGCCTCCGTTCGCCGGCTAGCACGCCGCAGCAGCAAAACGACCGACGCCCGAGCTCCGGCCGCCGCCCAGCTCGTCGCCGCCGCCGTTGCGCGCCATCCCAGCACACACCACAGCCACCATTAGATGCGCCGCATCGCAGGCTTTCGAACGCGCCCAGCCTCGCGTCCAGACGACGCCGGAGTTGGCCGGACGGGCATCGCCGCCACGCTCCGGTTATCGCCGGAGTTAATCCGGTGATGTTGTAGATTAGTTAGTGCTAATGACGCCCTAACTATCCCCCCCTAGCTCACTGACACCTGGGGCCCACGCCCTAATTAACCTAGGTTCTATTTCTGTTTAGATTAAACTAACACCACGGACCCCACTGGTCAGGTTTGACCTGGTCAGCCGCAGTTGACTTGCTGATGTCACAGTGACGAAATGCTGACGCAGTTAATAATTTTCTGGATTTAAAATAATTCAGAAAATTCCAGAAAATGCCCAAAACTTCTAAAAATCATAGAAATTCAACCATAACTCCAAATGAAACAAATTATATATGAAAAATGATTAGAAAAATCCAATCTATCCATCTGTGCCATTTGCATGCATGTTTGAACAACCTAAGGTTGCTGTATGTGGCAATTTGCATAATTGGCATTTAAATAAGCACATATGAAGTTTGAATTTGAACCCTTGGTTCAAACCAACTTCATTTAATCTGGTTTCTAGTTGCATTAGCTCAAACCACGGCATATTGCCATTTCATGATCATGCATCATATTGTGCATTGCATTAATTGTGTTCTTCCTTGTTTGCCGGTATTTGTCCCCTCTCGATAGACGTGGTTCCGACGATGAGTTCGATGACACCGATGAAGAACTATACTATCTTCAGAAGTGCCAGGCAAGCATAACCCCCTTGTTCATTCCGATACAATCCCACTCTCTCGCTCCTGCTCTCTTTTACTACATTAGGACAACAACGATTCAACTGTTACATGCTGCGGTAGTTGAACCCCTTATCCTCTGCATGACCTATCATTGCCACAGTAATTAGATGAAACCCACTAGCATGAGTAGGAGTTGTTTGAGCCCTGATGTGCCTACTCATTCATGCTTGTTTGTCATGCCTGCTATTGCTTAGAGTTGTGTCAGGTCTGATTCATCGGGGATGAATTGGAAAGTTGAGAACATGTCCTACTGTGTGTGAGCTAAGTGTGTGAACACGATTTGGTAAAGGTAGCGGTGAGAGGCCATGTAGGAGTACATGGTGGGTTGTCCCATTGCAGCCGTCCTCAGGAACTGAGTTCTGTGTTTGTGATCCATGATACAGTTACTACCACGCATTGGGCCCGAAACCAATGGACCCTCTCGGCTTCTTAATCACCCTTGTCCTCTGTCCAGGAGTTGCAAGTAGTTTCTGGTGTTTGTAGTATGCTGGAGGCCGTGGGCAGCGCTGACCGGAGGGGTGGGCTGTGATGCGGTAGGCACGTGGCCCGGTGTACCGAGTCGCCCGTTTGGTGACCGGGAACCCTGCACACATCGTTCGGGGCCGTATGTGGAAACCTCGGCCGGACTCCCTGCGGATGGAACCTGGATAGGCGATAAACCTGGACTAGAGACTTGAGTGTTTAGGTAGGCTGTGGCCGACACCCTCGCTGGGCCTCCGCTTGAAGGTTGCCGAGTACATGTCGTGTAAACGGCGGTAAGTGGTGAGAGCGTGTGTGTCGAAGTACACCCCTGCAGGGTTAATATGATCTATTCGAATAGCCGTGTCCGCGGAAATGGACTTCTGGGTTGCCTATAACAGTTCATAGACAAGTGAAAGTGGATACTCTAAAATGCGCAAGATAAGCGTGAGTGCTATGGATGGCGTTCTTGTAGGGAGACGGGAGCGGATCCATAGTGGAGTATTGATATGGTGAATATGTGGACTCGTGTGCGCCACCTCAAAAGAGTTACTTGCAGTCGTAGTTAGGTTAGCCACTGAGTCAAAGCTGGCTTGCTGCAGTTAAACTCGACTACCCCCTTTGTTGATACCTCAGCTACGATCTTGTGCCCTCGGCAGGATCTAGTAAATAGTCAGGCTTCTCAGCCTTTTCATTTATAGATGTCTGTACTCAGACATGTTAAGCTTCCGCATGTGCTTTGACTTGTATGATCTGAATGTTGGGTCATGAGACCCATGTTTGTAATATCTGGCTCTTCGGAGCCTAATGAATAAATACTCTAAGTCGTAGAGTCTTGTTGTGATGCCATGTTGTATTTGCACATATCGAGCATATTGTGTGTATGATTGAAATGCTTGGTATGTGTGGGATCCGACAATCTAGTTGTCTATCCTTAGTAGCCTCTCTTATGGGGAAATGTAGTCTAGTGCCTCCTTGAGCCATAGTAGTCCGCTACAGCCCGGTTCACCGGAGTCCTGCTAGCCCAGCACTACTGCTCTGGACACTTGACTGGCCGGCATGTGTTTCATATCGTTCCTGTGTCTGTCCCTTCGGGGAAATGTCACGCGGTGACATCCGGAGTCCTGCCTAGCCTGCTACAGCCCGGGTTCCCGGAGTCCTGTTAGCCCAGTGCTACAGCCCGGATTCGCACGCTGCTGACTGACACGTTCGATGTTGATTCATGTATGCCTGTCCCCATACGTTAGTGCCGCTTTGGGTTCA
>NC_057814.1:438181904-438201865 GCF_018294505.1 Triticum aestivum
GGGACGACGCCGGGGCATTCACCCACGCGTCCAGAGGCTCGGCGGCAAGCAGCAGGAGGCGTGGCGCCTCGCGCGCGCGTGCGCTGTCCCGCCTCTGCCTACTGGCAGAGGTTAGGGATGACTGGCACCAGGCCAGGTGGGCTGGGCCATCACAGGTGAGGCCCAGGTGGGCGCCAGGTTAGTCAGGTGGGTCTCTCTCTCTCTTCGTTTATTTGTTTATGTTTTTCTATTTTTCTGCAACTTCTGAGCTTTATTAAAAATACCAAAACGTTTTCAAAAATCCTGAAAATAATTGTGGGCTCTGTTTGGATTATTCCTAACAACCCTCACTTAAGTTCAGAATTAATTGAGCACTTGAAATAATATATAGCATTTAAATGCCCAATTGCAAATAACATATGATTTAATTCAGTGACCTTATGTGTCCTAGAAAATTGTGCACCATTTTTGTCAGAGGTTCTAGACCAGAGCAAAGATGATGAACATTTTAGAAGGGCATTTCAGGTTCATTGAGAAAGTATTTAGTGACCCTAGTTGGTTTAAGTGGTGCTGGGGTTTCCGACGTCCCCATTTCAACTTTCTGAGAAAATTTAACATGATGACGTGAATGCCTTAATGCAACTAGAGACAAGCAAGTTCTAGGGCTGTGACAACTGGTCAGAAAAGCCAATCAGCTGGAGCCAGGCCAACCACCCAGAGGTGATGCCTTCGCCTGGCTCCTATGCGATGGTCTTGGATGTCACCCTCGCGACGGAGAGGCGAGCTGCCAGATTTTCCCGCGTCCTGATAGACGGCGGAAGCAGTATCAACATACTGTACCGCGATACCATGGAGAAGCTGAACATCAAAGCGAAGCAGCTCATGCCGAGCCGCACCGTCTTCCATGGTATCGTACCCGGCCTGTCTTGCTCTCCAATCGGCAAGATCAAAATCGATGTTCTCTTCGGAGACAAAGATCATTTTCGCCGGGAAGCAATCTGGTTCGAGGTAGTGGATTTGGAGAGCCCCTATCATGCACTGCTTGGCCGACCTGCTCTGGCCATGTTCATGGATGTGCCCCACTACGCCTACCTGAAGATGAAGATGCCGAGCTCGAAGGGGATCATCACGGTAGCCGGCGACTACAAGAAGTCCACCGAGTGCGCCATGGCCAGTAGCCGGCTGGCCGAGTCCCTCGTGGTGGCAGAAGAGAAGAAGATGTTGGAACGGGTTGTGGCCATGGCCGGCAAACAGCCGGCCTTGTCCCCCAACCCCAAGGATTGTGATTCGCAGGGCTCCTTCCAGCCTGCAAAAGAAACGAAGAAGATACCTCTGGACCCGGAGAACCCGGAGAGGTTCGCTGTGATTGGGGCGAACTTGGACAGTAAATAGGAAGGCGAGCTCGTCGACTTCCTCCATGAGAATCGAGACATCTTTGCATGGTCCCCAAAGGACATGCCGGGTGTCCCGAAGGATTTCGCCGAGCACAAGCTACACGTCCGAGCTGATGCGAAGCCGGTCAAGCAACCCCTCCGCCGACTGTCTGAAGAGAAGCGAAGAATTGTGGGAGAAGAGATAGCCCGGCTCCTTGCCGCCGGCTTCATCATGGAAGTGTTCTTTCCAGAATGGCTTGCCAACCCAGTTCTGGTTCTGAAGAAGAATAACAAGTGGCGTATGTGTATAGACTACACGAGCTTGAACAAGGCCTGCCCAAAGGATCCGTTTGCTCTGCCACAGATTGACCAAGTGATAGACTCCATAGCCGGATGCGAGCTGTTAAGTTTCTTGGATGCATACTCAGGGTATCATCAGATCAAGTTGGACCCGGCTGACCGCCTGAAGACTGCCTTCATCACACCCTTTGGAGCTTTCTGCTACCTGATAATGACATTCGGCTTGAGAAATGCCGGTGCCACTTTTCAGCGTTGCATGCAGAAATGTCTCTTGAAACAACTCGGCAGAAATGCCCACGTCTATGTAGACGACATTGTGGTGAAGACAGAGAAGCGCGGTACCTTGCTGGAAGACCTGAAAGAAACATTTGCCAACTTGCGCCGATTCCAAATCAAGCTCAATCCCGAGAAGTGCGTGTTCGGAGTGCCAGCCGGCCAGCTGCTAGGCTTCCTGGTCTCTGAACGCGGCATTGAGTGCAACCCCGTCAAGATCAAGGCCATCGAGAGGATGGAGATTCCCACCAAGCTGCGAGATGTGCAGAAGTTCACTGGCTGCTTAGCCTCCCTGAATCGTTTTATCAGCCGACTAGGAGAAAAAGCTCTCCCCTTGTACCGACTCATGAAGAAGTCCACTCACTTTGAGTGGAATGATCAAGCCGACCAAGCCTTCCATGAGTTGAAGAAAATGTTGACCACTCCGCCTGTCCTGGCTGCGCCGACTGAGAAGGAGCCCATGCTCCTCTACATCGCCGTGACTAGCCGAGTCGTCAGCACTGTTGTTGTGGTCCAGCGCCCGGAGGAAGGCCGAGCCCAGCTAGTCTAGAGGCCGGTCTACTATCTCAGCGAAGTACTATCCGGCTCACAGCAAAACTACCCGCACTACGAGAAGATGTGCTATGGGGTGTACTTCGCTGCCAGGAAACTGAAGCCCTACTTCCAAGAGCACCCCGTCACGGTCGTGTGCACTGCCCCGCTCGCCGAGATCATAGGCAGCCGGGATGCATCCGGCCGGGTGGCCAAATGGGCCATTGCCTTGGCGCCCTACACGATCTTCTATCAACCCCGCACCGCCATCAAGTCGCAAGCATTGGCCGACTTCCTCGTCGACTGGGCCGAGACCCAGTACTTACCGCCAGCTCCCGACTCTACCCATTGGCGGATGCACTTTGACGGGTCCAAGATGCGCACTGGCTTGGGAGCCGGCATCGTCCTCACCTCTCCCAAAGGCGACAAGCTCAAGTACACGTTGCAGATCCACTTCGTCGCCTCCAACAACGTCGCCGAGTACGAGGCGCTCGTACACGGGCTCCGGCTAGCCAAAGAACTCGGCATACGCCGGATCCTGTGCTACGGCGACTCAGACTTGGTGGTCCAGCAATCATCTGGCGACTAGGACGCCAAGGACGCGAACATGGCGAGCTATCGTTTCCTCGTCCAGCAGATAAGCGGATACTTCGAAGGGTGCGAGTTCCTTCACGTGCCAAGGGCCGACAACGACCAAGCAGATGCCCTAGCACGGATCGGCTCCACCCGACAAGCCATACCGACTGGCGTCTCCCTCCAGCGCCTCCTCAAGCCGTCCATCAAGCCATCTCCAGAGTCGGATTCCATCTTCGTACCGCCTGCGCCAGAAACAGCCGGATCCGACTGGAGAAATCCCGCAGGCGGCACAGGGACTTCGACGACTGGCCCGGGGACTGCCGTAGTCGCACCCGGCCCGGGGACTTCAGAACCCGGCTCGGGGACTGCAGCAGTCGGCCCGGGGACTGCAACGACACAAGAAGCGGTGGCCGACTCCAATGCAACACCCAACCCACCCACCCGAGTCATGGTGGCCACATTAACAGAAGAAGAAGTCACAGCTCCCTCATGGGCCCAGCCCATCCTCAAGTTCCTAGTCAGCAGAGAGCTGCCGGCTGACGAGATCTCAGCAAGACTAGTACAACGACGAGCCGCAGCATACACAATAATCAACAGAGAGCTTGTGAAGCGCAGCGTCACTGGAGTCTTCCAGCGTTGTGTCGAGCCAGAAAAAGGAGTGGCAATCCTCAAAGACATTCACCAAGGCGAATGCGGCCAGCACGCAGCCTCAAGATCCCTTGTGGCCAAGGCTTTCCGCCACGGTTTCTTCTGGCCGACTGCCTTGGAGGATGCTAAAGAAATAGTCAAGAGCTGCAGAGGATGTCAAGTTTTTAGTTCCAAACAACACCTGCCGGCTTCTGCCCTCAAAACCATCCCCCTCACTTGGCCTTTTGCCGTCTGGGGACTGGACATGGTGGGCCCTTTCAAGACAGCCCGCGGTGGCCTGACACATTTACTTGTTGCTGTGGACAAGTTCACAAAGTGGATTGAAGCAAAGCCAATCAAGAAGCTCAATGGGCCGACTGCCGTAACATTCATCACCGACATCACTACTCGGTACGGTGTGCCGCACAGCATCATCACCGACAACGGCACGAACTTCGCCAAAGGAGCACTGGCATGTTTCTGCGCGACGCAGGGCATCCGACTGGACTTAGCGTCCGTTGCCCACCCGCAGTCAAACGGCCAGGTCGAGCGAGCAAATGGACTCATCCTCTCCGGCATCAAGCCCCGACTGGTTGTACCACTGGAGCGATCGGCCGGTTGCTGGCTCGAAGAGCTGCCGGCTGTCCTCTGGAGTCTGGGCACTACACCCAACAAGTCAACCGGCTTCACTCCATTCTTCCTCGTGTACGGTGCCGAGGCTGTCATCCCAACAGACATCGAGTTCAACTCGCCTCGGATCACCATGTACACGGAGGAGGAAGCCAAAGAAGCAAGAGAAGACGGCGTCGACCTACTGGAAGAAGGCCGGCTGTTAGCCCTCAGCCGGTCCGCCATCTACCAGCAAGGGCTGCGCCGCTACTACAACCGCAAGGTCAAGCCAAGATCCTTCCAAGAGGGCGACCTTGTGCTCCGGCTGATCCAGCGAACAGCCGGCCAGCACAAGCTCTCGGCCCCTTGGGAAGGCCCCTTCGTCGTCAGCAAGGCACTCGGCAACGACTCCTACTACTTGATCGACACGCAAAAACCAAGAGCACGCAAGAGAGACGACTCCGACAAGGAGTCGGAGCGACCATGGAATGCAAACCTCCTAAGACGATTTTACAGCTGAAAAGCAGTATGTATCACGCTCCCCTTTTGTATTAAGTACAAACAACAGGCCCCCCGAACAGTACTCGGGGACTGCCTTTTTATTATCTATGAATGACTAGTGTCATATCCATGAATGTATTATTACATCTTGAATTCTTGTCCGGCACCGGGTTCGACTAGTCGGCCCGGGGACTGGCCGCCTTGAGCTATATTGAATGTTTTTCCTAAAGTCAGAAAAGTAGTGCGCCGGCTCCCGAGTCCCCTCTTGTTGCAAGTCGCAGCTCAAAGAACTGACTGCCCGACTAGCAAGAGGCAAGACAGAAAGGACGCCCACACGAAAAACGGCTAAGGAACAACGAACCTATATAGCAAAGAGACGGCCTCCAAACATGCCTGCCGGCTACCAGAGCAGCCGGCTGGCCGGCTTCCTAAAAAACTTAGCTTTAGTCCAGCAGAGCTAAAGTACTCCCCCCTCCCCAATCGGTCAGGCACTCCCCCGGCTACAGATTGCAGAGCAACTGTTTGACTAGGGAGGCGGCAACCAAGGGAGGGCGGCAAAGGAAAAATCAGAAGGACAAAAAGCAAAAGTACAAGGAAAGACCAAATGCATAAGTCATATATATACATAAAGCCGCCAAATGGCCGGCAACAGACATAAGTTCGAATACACCCAATGGGTGGAATTGTGCGAATTTAACCAAACATTGTTCTAAAAGAGTAACAAGACAGGAAAAGCAAAAGACGGCAGACTAGGGCGCGACATGGAGGCCGAGCTGGTCGGTGAAGGCGGCCTCGCCGGCTGAAGGAGTGGCCGCCTAGCGGGTCTCGGCTTGGCCACCACCTACGGCAGGCGACGCACTCGCGCGCGACGTGGTGCTGGAGGTGCGGTCAGGCTGAGGCTGGCCGGCTACTCCGCCAGCCGGCTCGGTGTCTTCACCCTCCTCCTCCTCCTCTTCGCCCTCGTCGCTGGAGTCGATCTCCTCCGCCGAGTCTTCGCCGTATGCCGGGTCCAGCCCGAACCACTCTTCCGGCTGGGTGACTCCATTGTCGTCCACCTCGGGGGCGAAGACGCTGGTGTCGGTGTAGTCGGCGATCGCCGAAGCCCGCCGAATGATGGCCGGCCGCGCCGGCTCCAGCTCCGTGTCGGCTTGCTGCCGCCAGGTAGCCAGCTGCTCCAGGTTCAGGCCGGGATACCAGGCCTTGACGAACTCCAGCGCCCGCCTGGCGCCGGAGCGAGCCGCCGAGGCCTTCCAAGCCTCGAAGCGGCCGACTGCCACCTCCAGCCAGTCGGCGGTCCGACTGGGGGTGCGAGGGACCGCTTGACCAGGCCAGAGGGCGGCCAAGACCTGCGCCCCGGCACGCTGAAGCCGGCGGAGCAGCCGGTGAGCCGGCTGGATGCGAGCCTGGATCGCCAGGAGCTGTTCCTCCAGCGAGCGGCCGGCGGTTGGCGAGATTTCAAAGCTGGCTTGCCTCCGCGCCTGGCGACGGGCCTCGATGGTCTGGTTGGCGGCAGTCGAATAGCCAGGGAAATACTCTGCGCGAAGAAGAAGAAAGGAAGAGAAGAACACCAAAATCAGAAAGCAAGCCAAAGTGGCATACGGCAAGAAAGGACGGAGAGGTAGGCGGCTTACCGTCAACCAGATCTTCGATCTGGCCGTAGCCAGAGACCAGAGTCTGCCTGGCCTCAGCCCAGCCAGCCGCCTCAGTCTCGAACTCGGCCTGGAGAGCGGCTTCGCGATCCTGCGCAGCCTTCAGCGCCGCCTTGTGGCCTTCCTCCTGGTCGGCGAGCTTCTTGACCAGGCAGTCGCGCTCCTGCACCAAGGCGGCGAGCTCGGCATCCTTGGCACGAAGAGCAGTCGGGGACTCCCCCAGCTGTGCCCTCAGACTGGCGTTGGCCGCTACAATGTTGGAAGAAGAAGAAGAAGAAAAGTAAGAAGTCGTCAAGGAAGATCCGACCCGACTGCTCAGCAGTCGGCCCGAATCTCGGGGACTACACCTAGTGGGTGCGCTGACGCGCCCCCACATGAGATAAAAAACAAATCACGTACCTCGGCTCTTAGTAAGGTCGGCGGTCTTCTGAGTCAGCTCCCGAGCCTGGGAGTTGAAGGCGGCCGCTCGAAGGTTATGGTAGTCCTGCAAGATGGACAAAAGACCGAAGTGAGAACAAAAACAGCAAAGACAAAACCTCCAAGAAGTTCCAAGCCGCCTGCTCAGCAACCGACTCGGAACTCGGGGACTACACCCAGTGGGTGCGCTGACGTGCCCCCATGAGAGAAATCAAGATCAAGAAGAGAAATCAAGATCAAGAAAGAACAAGATGGGAACACTAACCCGGATGGCCGCCCGCGTTGCGAGGAACTCGTCGGTGAACTGCCTCAGCGCCGCGGCTTGGCCTTGGAGCCGGGTCCGGACGTCTTGTGCAGCCACGTTCACCACGGCCGTCCCTCCGCCTGGTGTCCACCCCGAGGTAGCGCTGGCCGCCTCCGCATCTTGGGCCGACGAGCTGGAGCCCACGGCCGGCTGTGGCTCCGACGCAGCCTTCTGCGGCTCCGACGCGGCCTTCCCCAGACGCCGGCTTGGCGGAATCCGGACCGCCACCTCAGCCCTCGCGGCCGGCTCGCCCTCCGCCGACTGTGTGGGCGCAGGCTCAGGCCGGCCGCCTTGGGCCGCCCTAGTCGGAGGGGTCGGCTCCGGCGCCTTCTCCAAGATGATGACGTCGTCGCCGCTTCCCCCCAGCCCTGGCTGGTCGCCGCTGGCTCCCCCTGGCGAGGGCTCCGTGTCTCCAGGCGCCATGGCGCGCAGGGGGGTGACCATCAAAACCTCCCCTGCCGCCGCCGCGGCCTCAGCCTCTGCCTGGGCCCTGGCTGCGGCCTCGGCGAGCGCCTTCGCCGCCTCCTCCTCCCGAGCCGCCTGGGCGGCGGCTTCCTTCCGTGCCTCCGCCTCCCGTGCCTCCTGCTCCTCCCGCGCCTCCCGCGCGTTCCTTTCCGTCGCCTCCTGGAGGTCGGCGCGGGGGTCCACGCGGCGGGTGGTGCTCCCAGAGCCCCTTGGCGACTCGACGATGGAGCCGGCAGCCGCCCGCTCAAGTGACAACGGAGCTCTGATCGTTGAAGAAAAAGACGAGAGCTCAAGAACCACCAAAGAAAAGAAAGAAAGAGAGTACACAGAGAAAGAGAACTTACGCCGACACGGTCTGCGGTTGCTTCACCACTTTGCGGAAACGAGCCGCCTTCGCGGTCGCCTCTTCCCGCCTAGTGGCTGCCGCCCCGCCCCTGGGCTTCTTCGTTCGGCTGCCGAATAGACCCTGGGCGGCGCGACGCTTCTGCCCTCCACCCCGAGCAGGCTGCGCGGCGGAGGAGCCCGCGCCGCGTCCAGATGCCGGCTGGCGGCGCGGGACGGCTTCGGCTTCATCTTCGTTCGGCCAGTCGTCGAAGGTAGCAGTGAACCCGGAGCCGCCTGCTTCCCCGCCACCTTGGCCACCGCCCGGCTCGACGGCGTCGTCCATATGGACCGCCCCCAGGTCGGGGTCCTCCAAGTTGTGTTCGGTCCGGTCAGGGACGAAGCGGCACTCCGCGTCTGACCCGCTGGCCGGCCAAAGCAGAGGGCGCTGTCGAAGAACAAGCCGACTAAGTCAGAGTCGGGCAAGAGATGCTCGGCAACAAGGCTGAGAGAGAGAGAAAAAGAGACAAGGGGAGTGTACCGTAGGCGGAGGATTGGCTCGGCTATATGGCTCCTTGCCGAACTGCCACTCTTCAGTGAGTTGGCAGTTTGCGAGGTTATTCACCATGTAGGCGACCTCATGGCGCGGCATCTCCTTGGTGCACATGCGGCTCGGATCGAGCTGGCCGCTCATCTGACAGATCAGAGAAGGCCGGCTCTGGAGCGGAAGAACCCGGCGCGTGACGAACGGGGCCAGGAGGTCGGGCCCCGTCAGGCCCTCCGACTGGACCATCACCCGCAGTCGGGCGATGGCGGCGTTTCCCGCCTGCGACAGCGTCACAGCCCAGAAGGACCACTGGGGTAGCCTGCCCGCCGGTGGGCCGGCTACGTAAGCCGGCAGGTTGATGTAGTCGCCCCGCGGAGCGATGTTCCGCACGTAGAAGTATGACTTCTGCCACTTCTTCACTGATTGGATCAGCGTGATGACGGGGAAGGGGTTGTCGGCGCCCGATCTCCGCGACGCGATGAAGGCGCCAGTATGAGCCGGCACGCCCTTGCTGTGCGTGCCCAGCTTTGACTGGAAGAGCTCCCCCCAGAGCTCAAGGGTGGGGAGGACGCCGAGATAGCCCTCGCACAGGGTGACGAAGGCAGACAGCAGCACCACCGCGTTGGGGGTGAGATGGTGCGGCTGGAGCTGATAGAATTCGAGCAAGGAGCGGAAGAAGGCGCTCACTGGCAGGCCGAAGCCGCGCAAGAAGTGCGAGCGGAAGACCACCCGCTCGCCCTCCTGCGGCGCCGGCCTGATTTCCTTCGCCGGCGCGAGGCGGACCTCCACTTTGTCCGCGGTGGGCAGCCGCCGTGTGTCGCGGAGGAAGTCGACGTGGTCGTCATGGACGTTGGAGCCATCCCAATCCCTACCAAGCTGCTCTACGGTGGGAGGCATGGCGAAAGCTAGCACGGCGGCGGAGGAGCGTGCGGTGGAAGAGCGCGGCGGCGAGGCGCTGTCGCGAGAACGGGCGAGCGAAGAAGACGGTGGAAGTAGGAGGAGCGTGCGAGGGCCTGCCGCCCTCCACCTCCCCCTACTTATAGCCTCACGAGGCCGAAGAGGCCGGACGTGGGGGAGAGACGTGGGATTAACTGCGCCCGCTCCCCCCACGTCTCGCGATTATTGTGCATAAATGCGAGCCGAACTGCCGCACGAGACGTGCGGGCGGTTTCGGGATACAAAGGATCCGCGCCTGGGCCGGGGCACGGACGTGGCGGGCCCCCTCCCTGCGGCGACGTCCCGTCACGCGCGTGGGCTGGCAGGCTTTCTGGCCACGTGGTTCGCCGAAGGCCCGTGGCCGGCCCGCGGCCCGGTGCACGTGCCAGCGGGCTCCCGCCCTCCGACTCCAGAAGATTTCGACTCAGGCGGTGCGCCTGACCAAGGCCGGCTCCCAGCTGCCGGCTTGTCACGATAGGAAGCTGATCGAGCTTCTCAACCCCTACTCCACCTCGAAGCCCAACCAGCTTCGGGGACTACTGTCGGAGTAAATGGCCACGGGCAGCCTAACCGACTCCCCCTGGTTGTTCTGAAAAAAATTATCAGGCCTTCGGGCCTCCAAGCACTCCGAGCATTGGGCCGCCTTCCTTGGCCGGCTACCTCTGAAGCCGACTCCCGAAAGGCGGCCCAGCCTCACCAACTCCTCCCCAGGACGACTACGGGGTGGCCGACTCCAAGAAGCCGGCCAAGAAAGACGCCGACTCCTAGGAGCCTGCCAAGACCACAACCACTTCAAGCCACTCCCACATAACGGCGACGCGACGGGGTGTAGCCACAGTGCGGCCCACTACCCCCGAAGCCTGAGGCGGGCATGGCTACAGGAGGCCATACGGGACGGTCATCCCTGTGCGGCTCGGCACTGTAGCCATGCTAGCCTCGACGTCACCCACGACCGACTCCTGTACGGCCCGCGGGCGGCGGGCCCCTTCAGCCAGAGAGAGACGTGAAGGCGGCCCGGCCTTTCCCAGTCGGCCAAGAGCGTAGCCGGCCTCCAGAAGCCGGCTACTCCCTCCCTCGAAGCAGGAGCCCCATTAAGGAGACAAGACGAGGTAAGGCTACAGTGATAGCCCCCGAGGCGGCCCACTGTAGCCACGCTTACCTCGACAAAGCCCTCGTCATCACAGGCGAGGCAACAGTAAGCAGCCGCCGACAAGACCCTAGGCGGTGGGGCCGGCCTGTCGACCAAGTAGCCGGCAGCCGGCGGGACCCACCAGCCGGCGGGACCCAGCAGCCGGCGGGAAGCCGGCGAGCGTAGACACTGACGGCTGGGACCAGAGACCAGCTGGATTACCATTGTACCCCCGGGGGGTAGGCCTATATAAACCCCCCGGAGCACCCATGCAAAGGGTTCGCACCTAAGCATAGTTGGCCTCGGAGCATAGAGTTGCCTTCTTAGCATAGCACACACACCATAGGTAGAGAGAAGCAAGAGCTAGCCTTGTTCTTCTTCTCCCTTGATCTCAACAGCTCTAGGAGCGATTGTAGCTACCTTTCATCGATCTAGTGATCATGCGGAGACCCCGCAGAGCAGGACTAGGGGTGTTATCTCCTCGGAGAGCCCCGAACCTGGGTAAGATCCGCCGGCTTGCATGTCTTCGCCTCATCCCGTTTCCAGGCACCGGCGACGTTTTATTGGCTCCCACAATGATAAGCCATCCCTTGGCATATGTCGCACCAACCACCCGACACAAGGGATTCTCGCACAGACATGTACCTGTGACAGCATTAAAGGTGCGAAGGAAGGGGAAGAGGTCATATGCATTCTCAGAAGATTTTGAAGAAAATTCAGTTTGAAGACATTGACCTCATAGAGCGAAGACATTCCCTTATTTGAAGTGAGTTGGTTCCATATTTGTACGAATCCATGAATAAGTACAAGTGAGGAATATAACTAGTTATGAAGCATAAGTGAATATCCTTTGCATGATATGAGATGCAGACAAAGATAGATCCAGATTTGAAATTCTAGAAACCACTTTTGGTTGAAGTGGATGGATTTGACGGGTCAAAAAGACAGTAAAAAGTGAGACTTAATTATCGCTGACGAACTGCTAGACGAGGCAGAGAAAGAAGCCAAGCAGTGCAATCTCCCGCGCCCTACTTGGCGGTGGAAGACACCTACGGCGGCGGCGGAGAGGACGAGGTCCGCGGCCAGCGTGAGGACGGCGTCGAAGAAGTCACGGCAGCTAAGCTCTTCGTCTCCGGCGTCGACGCGAGCTAGCGGAGGCGCTAGGGTTTGAGCGAGGTGGCGAGGTGGAAGAAAGGATAATGACCGCGTGGGGTGTGTATATAATAAGGTAGACGGCTGCAAAGCGTAATTACGCAGGTGCCCCTAGCGGTTCACATCTGATGGACACGTGGTGTGCATGCAACTCATTGAAAGTTGTTCCATGTTCCCACGCACACCTGGTTTGTCAGGTGGTCGTTTCGGCTTCTCCGGGATTCAGGCAAAAGAGATATATGATACGTCTCCAACGTATATATAATTTTTGATTGTTCCATGCTATTATATTATCTGTTTTGGATGTTTAATGGGCTTTAATATACCTTTTTATATTATTTTTGGGACTACCTATTAACCGAAGGCCCAGTGCAAATTGTTGTTTTTTTTCCTATTTTAGTGTTTCGCAGAAAAGGAATATCAAACGGAATCCAAACGGAATGAAACCTTCGCGAGGATCTTTTTTGGAACAAATGCAATCCAGGAGACTTGGAGTGGAGGTCAAGAAAGACAGGAGGCGGCCACGAGGTAGGAGGGCGCGCCCAGGGGGGGTAGGCGCGACCCCACTCCACCGACCTACTTCTTTCACCTAACCACTTTTCCACGAAACATCGGGGGGAGCCACGAAACCACTTTTCCACCGCCGCAACCTTCTGTACCCGTGAGATCCCATCTTGGGGCCTTTTCCGGCACTCCGCCGGAGGGGGATCGATCACGGAGGGCTTCTACATCAACACCATAGCCTCTCCGATGGTGTGTGAGTAGTTTACCACAGACCTTTGGGTCCATACTTATTAGCTAGATGGCTTCTTTTCTCTCTCTGGATCTCAATACAAAGTTCTCCTCGATCTTCTTGGAGATCTATTCGATGTAATTCTTTTTGCAGCGTGTTTGTCGAGATCCGATGAATTGTGGGTTTATGATCAAGATTATCTATGAACAATATTTGATTCTTCTCTGAATTCTTATATGCATGATTTAATATCTTTGCAAGTCTCTTTGAATTATCAGTTTGGTTTGGCCTACTAGATTGATCTTTCTTGCAATAGGAGAATTGCTTAGCTTTGGGTTCAATCTTGCGGTGCTCGATCCCAGTGACAGAAAGGGAAACGACACGTATTGTATTGTTGCCATCGAGGATAAAAAGATGGGGTTCATGTCATATTGCTTGAGTTTATCCCTCTACATCATGTCATCTTGCCTATTGCGTTACTCTGTTCTTATGAACTTAATACTCTAGATGCATGCTGGATAGCGGTCAATGTGTGGAGTAATAGTAGTAGATGCAGAATCGTTTTGGTCTACTTGACACGGACGTGATGCCTATGTTCAGGATCATGCCTAGATATTCTCATAACTATGCGCTTTTCTATCATGTGCTCGACAGTAATTTGTTCACCCTCCGTAAGATATGCTATCTTGAGAGAAGCCACTAGTGAAACCTATGGCCCCTGGGTCTATTTTACATCATATTAGTTTCCCTTCAACTAGCTATTTCTGTCGCCGTTTATTTTGCAATCTTTATTTTCCAATCTATACAACAAAATACCAAAAATATTTATCTTATTATCTTAATCAGATCTCACTTTTGCAAGTGGTTGTGAAGGGATTGACAACCCCTTTATCGCATTGGTTGCAAGGTTCTTGATTGTTTGTGCAGGTATTAGGCGATTTGCGTGTAGTCTCCTACTGGATTGATAACTTGGTTCTCTAAAACTGAGCGAAATACTTATGCTACTTTGCTGCATCACCCTTTCCTCTTCAAGGGAAAACCAATGCATGCTCAAGAGGTAGCAAGAAGGATTTTTGGAGCCATTGCCGGGGATATCTACGCACAAGTCAAGACATACCAAGTACCCATCACAAACTCTTATCCCTCGCATTACATTATTTGCCATTTTCCTCTCATTTTCCTCTCCCCCACTTCACCGTTGCCTTTTCTTCGCCCTTCTTCCGTTCGATCTTTTGTTTGCTTGTGTTACCATGTACCTTGTTTTTCCTTGCATCTTCGCTTGCTAAAAGTTTATGGATCCTCATCCACTTGCTAATCTCTTTAAGAGATCCAATTATGATGAACCTATTGCTAGTGAGTTGAGTGCACTAGATTATCTTTATGAGGTTTTGCTTGAAATTCGTGAATCTAAAATTTGTGATGAAGTACTTTATGAAGCGATTCATGATAGATCTTTGAATAAAAAGCATGATTGCAATTATTTTATTATAAATTATATTGATGTAAATTGTGCTAATAATATGCAAAACCCTAAGCTTGGGGATGCTAGTTTTGCTATGTCCTCTACTTGTTGCAATGATCATGATTGGGGTGATAGTGCTTCTTATGATCTTGAAAATTTATTTAAGCCCTATGATGAATATGAGATTGATAATAGTGTTTGAAATATTAATTAAAGTGGGTTTGGAAGAGTGTCAACTTTAGATCCCACATATTTGGAGAATGTTCAATCTTATGAAATTTTTGAGAAAACTGGGTTTGGAGAGGTCATGACTTTAGTTAATGTTAATCCCACTATTTTGGAAGAGTGTCAACTTTGCATACATTTGGATCGTGTTAAGAATATGTTTTGTGATAGATATATTGTTGAATTTTCTTATGATCCTACATGTAATTATCATGAGAGAGGAAAATATGGTTGTAGAAATTTTCATGTTACTAAATTACCTCTCGTTATGTTGAGATTGCTATTGTTTCTTTCTGCATCCTTGCATATGCTAGTTTTTGCTTGCCTTGATAATTTGTTCGCCTATAATATGCCTATGCATAGGAAGTATCTTAGACTTAGATGTGTTTTTCACGTGTTTCATGATGCTCTCTTTGCGCTTCAATTCTTGACTTTCATGTGAGCATCATCGAAATCTCAATGCCTAGCTTAGGGCGTTTAACGATAGCGCTTGTTGGGAGGCAACCCAATTTTATTTTTGTTCCCGTTTATTAATAAATAATTCATCTAGCCTCTGTTTAGATGTGTTTTTATGTTTTAATTAGTGTTTGTGCCAAGTAGAACCTTTGGGAAGACTTGGGTGAAGTCTTTGCGATCTTGCTGTAAGAAACAGAAACTTTAGCGCTCACGAGATTAGCTGCCATTGTTTACTGGAGAGTGCTTTTAGGTTGATTCTTTTTGCAGATGATTAATAGATAAATACCTCACGTCCACCAATTTATTTAATAATTTTTGGAGGTCCATAAGTATACGTTTGATACAGATTACTACAGACTGTTCTGTTTTTGACAGATTCTGTTTTTCGTGTGTTGTTTGCTTATTTTGATGAATCTATGGCTAGTATCGGGGGGTATGAACCATAGAGAAGTTGGAATACAGTAGGTTTAACACCAATATAAATAAAGAATGGGTTCATTACAGTGCCTTAAAGTGGTGATTTGTTTTCTTATACTAACGGAGCTCATGAGATTTTCTGTTTAAGTTTTGTGTTGTGAAGTTTTCAAGTTTTTGGGTAAAGATTTGATGGATTTTGGAATAAGAACTGGCAAGAGCCTAAACTTGGGGATGCCCAAGGCACCCCAAGGTAAAATTCAAGGACAACCAAAAGCCTAATCTTTGGGATGCCCCGTAAGGCATCCCCTCTTTTGTCTTCGTCTATCGGTAACTTTACTTGAGGCTACATTTTTATTCACCACATGATATGTGTTTTGCTTGGAGAGTCTTGTATAATTTGAGTCTTTGATGTTTAGTTTACCACAATCATCCTTGCTGTACACACCTTTTGGAGAGACACACATGAATCGGAATTTATTAGAATACTCTATGTGCTTCACTTATATCTTTTGAGCAAGATAAATTTTCTCTAGTGCTTCACTTATATCTTTTAGAGCACGGTGGTGGTTTTATTTTATAGAAATTATTGATCTCTCATGCTTCACTTATATTATTTTGAGATTCCTTTAGAACAGCATGGTAATTTGCTTTGGCTATAAAATTAGTCCTAATATGATAGGCATCCAAGATGGGTATAAAAAAACTTTCATATAGAGTGCATTGAATACTATGAGAAGTTTGATACTTGATGATTGTTTTGAGATATGAAGATGGTAATATTAGAGTCATGCTAGTTGAGTAATTGTGAATTTCAGAAATACTTGTGTTAGAGTTTGCAAGTCCCGTAGCATGCACGTACGGTAAATGTTGTGTGACAAATTTGAAGCATGAGGTGTTTCTTAGATTGTCCTCCTTATGAGTGGCGGACGAGCGATGGTATTTTCCTACCAATCTATCCCCCTACGAGCATGCGCGTAGTGCTTGGTTTTTGATGACTTGTAGATTTTTGCAATAAGTATGTGAGTTCTTTATGACTAATGTTGAGTCCATGGATTATACGCACTCTCACCCTTCCATCATTGCTAGCCTCTTCGGTACCGTGCATTGCCCTTTCTCACCTTGAGAGATGGTGCAAACTTCACCGGTGCATCCAACCCCCGTGATACGATACGCTCTATCACACATAAACCTCCCTATATCTTCCTCAAAACAGCCACCATACCTACCTACTATGGCATTTCCATAGCCATTCCGAGATATATTGCCATGCAACTTTCCACCGTTCCGTTTATCATGACACACTTCATCATTGTCATATTGCCTTGCATGATCATGTAGTTGACATCGTATTTGTGGCAAAGCCACCATGCATATTTTCATACATGTCACTCTTGTTTCATTGCCCACCCCGGTACACCGGCGGAGGCATTCATATAGAGTCATACTTTGTTCTAGTATCGATTTGTAATCTTTGAGTTGTAAATAAATAGAAGTGTGATGATAAAAAATAAAGGCTAAATAAAAAAGAGAAAGGCCAAATAAAAAAAAGAAAAAAAAAGAAAAAGGGAATAAAAGGGACAATGCTACTATCCTTTTTCCACACTTATGCTTCAAAGTAGCACCATGATCTTCATGATAGAGAGTTTCTTATATTGTCACTTTCATATACTAGTGGGAATTTTTCATTATAGAACTTGGCTTGTATATTCCAACAATGGGCTTCCTCAAATTCCATAGGTCTTCGTGAGCAAGCAAGTTGGATGCACACCCACTTAGTTTCTTTTGTTGAGCTTTCATACATTTATAGCTCTAGTGCATCCTTTGCATGGCAATCCCTACTCCTCGCATTGACATCAATTTATGGGCATCTCCATAGCCCGTTGATTAGCCACGTCAATGTGAGACTTTCTCCTTTTTTGTGTTCTCCACACAACCCCCATCATTATATTCTATTCCCCCCATAATGCTATGCCCATGGCTCACGCTCATGTATTGCATGAAAGTTGAAAAAGTTTGAGAATACTAAAGTACGAAACAATTGCTTGGCTTGTCATCGGGGTTGTGCATGATGAGAGCATTTTTGTGTGACGAATATGAAGCATAGCCAAACTATATGATTTTGTAGGGATAAGCTTTCTTTGGCCATGTTATTTTGAGAAGAGATAATTGCTTAGTTAGTATGCTTGAAGTATTATTATTTTTATGTCAATATTAAACTTTTGTCTTGAATCTTTCGGATCTGAACACTCATGCCACAATAAAGAAAATTACATTGAAAATTATGCTAGGTAACATTCCACATCAAAAATTCTGTTTTTATCATTTACCTACTCGAGGACGAGGAGGAATTAAGCTTGGGGATGCTTGATACGTCTCCAACGTATCTATAATTTTGATTGTTCCATGCTATTATATTATCTGTTTTGGATGTTTAATGGGCTTTAATATACCTTTTTATATTATTTTTGGGACTAACCTATTAACCGAAGGCCCAATACAAATTGTTGTTTTTTTGCCTATTTCAGTGTTTCGCAGAAAAGGAATATCAAACGGAATCCAAACGGAATGAAACCTTCGCAAGGATCTTTTTTGGAACAAATGCAATCTAGGAGACTTGGAGTGGAGGTCAAGAAATCCACGAGGCGGCCACGAGGTAGGAGGGCCCGAACCTGGGTAATCATCGTGGCCCCTGTTGTGACGCCCCCGATTTGACCGTACACTAATCATGCACGCAAATGTGTACGATCAAGATCAGGGACTCACGGGAAGATATCACAACACAACTCTAAAACATAAATAAGTCATACAAGCAACATAATACAAGCCAGGGGCCTCGAGGGCTCGAATACAAGTGCTCGATCACAGACGAGTCAGCGGAAGCAACAATATCCGAGTACAGACATAAGTTAAACAAGTTTGCCTTAAGAAGGCTAGCACAAACTGGGATACAGATCGAACGAGGCGCAGGCCTCCTGCCTGGGATCCTCCTAACTACTCCTGGTCGTCGTCAGCGGGCTGCACGTAGTAGTAAGCACCTCCAGTGTCATAGGTGTCGTCGTCGACGGTGGCGTCTGGCTCCTGGACTCTAACATCTGGTTGCGACAACCAGATAGAAAGAAAGGGGGAAAAGAGGGAGAGAAGCAACCGTAAGTACTCATCCAAAGTACTCGCAAGCAAGGAGCTACACTACATATGCATGGGTATATGTGTAAAGGGGCATATCAGTGGACTGAACTGCAGAAAGCCAGAATAAGAGGGGGATAGCTAGTCCTGTCGAAGACTACGCTTCTGGTCATCTCCATCTTGCAGCATGTAGAAGAGAGTAGATTGAAGTCCTCCAAGTAGCATCGCATAGCATAATCCTACCCGGCGATCCCCTCCTCGTCGCCCTGTTAGAGAGCGATCACCGGGTTGTATCTGGCACTTGGAAGGGTGTATTTTATTCAGTATCCAGTTCTAGTTGTCATAAGGTCAAGGTACAACTCCGGGTCATCCTTTTACCGAGGGACACGGCTATTCGAATAGATAAACTTCCCTGCAGGGGTGCACCACATAACCCAACACGCTCGATCCCATTTGGCCGGACACACTTTTCTGGGTCATGCCCGGCCTCGTAAGATCAACGCGTCGCAGCCCCACCTAGGCTCAACCGAGAGGTCAACACGTCGGTCTAACCCTATGCGCGCAGGGGTCTGGGCCCATCGCCCTATGCACACCTGCACGTTGCGAGGGCGTCCGGAAGCAGACCTAGCCTAGTGGCGTTCCAGTCCAATCCGGTGCGCGCCGCTCCGTCGCTGACGTCAAAAGAGCTTCGGCTGATACCATGACGCCGGGATACCCATAACTACTCCCGCGTAGATGGCTAGTGCGTATAGACCAAATGGCCAGACTCAGATCAAATACCAAGATCTCATTAAGCGTGTTAAGTTTCCGCGAACGCCGACCAGGGCCAGGCCACCTCTCACCTAGGCGGTCTCAACCTGCCCTGTCGCTCCGCCACAAAGAGCCACTTGCGGGTACTCCTACGAGCCGACCCGACTTTAGTCATCACATTTGTCATGTATATAGTATATAAGTATATACCCGTGATCACCGCCCAGGTGATCACGGCCCGATAGTATAGCACAGCAGACAGACAAGAATGTAGGGCCACTGATGGAAAACTAGCATCCTATACTAAGCATGTAGGATTGCAGGTAAAGGTAACAACAATAGTAGCAAGGATAGGCTATGCATCAGGATAGGATATCGGAAAGCAGTAACATGCTACACTACTCTAATGCAAGCAGTATAGAGAAGAATAGGCGATATCTGGTGATCAAGGGGGGGCTTGCCTGGTTGCTCTGGCAAGTAGGAGGGGTCGTCAACTCCGTAGTCGAACTGGGCAGCAGCAGTGTCGGTCTCGTAGTCTACCGGAGAGAAGAGGGGGGAAGAAACAGTAAATACAATGCAAACATAAGCATGACGATGCGTGACATGACAATGAGCAGTCGAGGTGTGTCCTAACGCGACAGTAGGTGGTACCGGCGAAGGGGGGAACACCCGGGAAAGTATTCCCGATGTTTTGCGTTTCGGACAGACGGACCGGAGGGGGAAAGTTGCGAGTTCGATAGGTTAGGGAGGTGTGGTGGACGAACGGACTACGTATCCGGATTTGTCTCGTCGTTCTGAGCAACTTTCATGTTGAAAATATTTTAATCCGAGTTACGGATTAAAAGATATGATTTTCTAAAGATTTTATTAATTTCTAGGATTTAATTAATTATTTAAATTAATTTGAAAATGGATTTATGACATCAGCGTGATGTCATGCTGACGTCAGCAGTCAACAGGGGTTGACTGGGTCAAACTGACATGTGGGTCCAGTGGGACCCACCTGTCATTCTCTGTTTAGTTTAATTAGGGTCTAGCTAAATAATTACTGTTTAATTAAATTAACTAATTAATTAGATTAATTTAAACAGGATTAATTAACTTAA
>NC_057814.1:438203202-438212066 GCF_018294505.1 Triticum aestivum
CCTGGTTGGCCCAATGGCCAGCTGGGCCGCGGTCCAGCAGGGGGGGGCTGTTGGGCCAGGGTCCAGTGGGGGAGGGGGGTTCCTCCTTTGTTTTTTTGTTCTGTTTTCTTTTCTTTTTGTAATTTCTTTTTCTTTTTATTTACTTTCTTTTCTGTTTACATCATTTTAAAATAGTTAGGCATTTTCTAAAAATGTGTTTTCTCCACAATAATTATCAGTGCAGTATCTGGCACCCACCGAACATTTTTCTTTAAATTTTTGAAAACTTTTATTATTGACATTAATTTGAATTTAAATTTTGAAACGGTTTCAAATCATCGCGAGGTTAACAACAGTAACCGTGGTGACGTGGCATCATTAGCGTGGGATTACTGTAGCTTAATTATCCGGGCGTTACAAATCTCCTCCACTACAAGAAATCTCGTCCCGAGATTTAGGAGGTAGAAGGAAACAGTGCGGGGTATTCTTCACGCAGACGATCCTCTCGTTCCCAAGTGGCCTCATCTTCAGAATGGTGCGACCACTGGACTTTGAGAAACTTGATCGCCTTCTGACTTGTGCGGCGTTCAGCTTGGTCGAGAATGCGGACCGTATGCTCCTTATAGGAGAGGTCTTGCTGCAATTCGAGCACTTCATGATCCACAGCTCGGATTGGGTCCTTGAAGCAACGGCGGAGCTGTGACACATGGAACACATCGTGAACCTGAGAAAGGTTCGGCGGTAGCTCCAGTTGGTATGCCACTTTTCCACGCCTTTCGAGAATAGTGAATGGGCCAATGTAGCGAGGAGCTAGTTTGCCCTTGATTCCGAAACGGTGAGCACCCTTCATAGGTGTGACTCGAAGATAAGCCTTTTCGCCAGGTTGATAGACCATGTCTTTATGATGACGGTCATACTGACTCTTCTGACGTGACTGAGCAGTCTTGAGATTCTCACGGATAATGTGGACTTGTTCTTCGGCATCTTGGATAATATCCGGACCGAAGAGTGGACGTTCCCCAGTTTCTGACCAGTTCAGAGGGGTTCGGCACTTTCGTCCATATAACACTTCGAAGGGGGCCATCTTCAGACTAGCTTGATAGCTATTATTATAAGAGAACTCAGCATACGGGAGAGATTCCTCCCATTTCTTGCCGAAGGAAATAACACAAGCTCGAAGCATGTCTTCGAGAACTTGGTTGATGCGTTCAACTTGCCCTTGCGATTGAGGATGAAACGCAGTACTGAATGACAGATGAGTTCCCATAGCTTCTTGGAAACTTGCCCAGAATCTTGAAGTGAATAAGCTGCCACGGTCCGAACTGATAACCAATGGAATACCATGGAGTGAAACAATCCTGGACATATAGAGCGTTGCCAGTTGACTAGCAGTGATCGTTTCCTTGACCGCCAGGAAATGTGCAACTTTGGAAAGCCGGTCAATGACGACAAGAATAGCATCATTACCTTTCTGTGACTTGGGAAATCCAGTGACGAAGTCCATCTCAATATGGTCCCATTTCCATTCAGGTATAGAGATAGGTTGCAGAGTTCCAGCAGGCCTTTGGTGTTCTCCTTTGATACGACGGCAAACGTCACACTCAGCAACATAACGAGGAATGTCTTGCTTCATATTAGACCACCAGAATCTCTGACGAATGTCTTGGTACATCTTTGTACTACCAGGATGGATACATAGAGGCGTATCGTGATCTTCTTTCATAACTTCCTGTGTCATATCCAGGTTTTTTCTCTGCACATGGCACCACTAGGCGGCCCTTGAAGTATAGGGTGCCATCTTCAGCAATGGTGAAGAATGAGGGCTTTCCTTCTGCGAGGTAGCGCTTAATCTTGTGGGCTTCAGAGTCATACTTCTGTAGCCTTTTGATGCTATCCACGAGATCTGGTTTAGCAACTAGGGTATTGAGGGAACCCTGGGTAACAACGTGGAGGTTCACCTTGCCAAACTCCTTAGGAGGGGGAGCGAGTGCACCCGGAGGAACAATATGGAGGTTCAGCTTCCTGAATTCTTCAACAAGCGAGGGCTGAACTTTGTGAACCTGGAGGTGGTTGCAGTAAGACTTGCGGCTCAAGGCATCATCCATTACATTAGCCTTGCTTGGCGTATAGGAAATACCCAAGTCAAAGTCTGCAACAAGCTCCATCCATCTCTGCTGACGGAGGTTCAGGTCTGGCTGAGTAAACAGATACTTCAGACTTTGGTGGTCAGTGAAGATCTCGCAACGATTACCAAGAAGGTAATGTCACCACTGCTTCAGCGCATGAATGACAGCAGCAAGTTCGAGGTCGTGAACTGGGTAGTTCTCTTCGTGAGTGCGCAATTGCCGAGAGGCATAAGCAATCACTTTGCGGTCTTGCATTAGGACACAGCCTAATCCTTGACGGGAAGCGTCGCAGTAAATGACGAAGTCCTTCTTAGTATCAGGTGGAGCTAGAACTGGGGCAGAAGTCAACTTGTCTTTGAGTGCCTGGAAACTTTCTTGACATTTGTCTGTCCATTGGAACTTGATGCCCTTATGCAACAGGTTAGTCAGAGGCCTGGCGATCTTGGAGAAGTTCTCGATGAATCGACGGCAATAGCTGGCGAGACCGAGAAAACTTCTGACTTGCTTAACGTTCTTGGGAGGAGTCTAATCAAGAATAGCCTGAACTCGCTCGGGGTTGACGGCAATACCATCCTTAGAGATGACATGCCCAAGATAGGTTACTTCCGGTAGCCAGAATTCACATTTGGAGAACTTGGCATATAGTTGATGTTCTCGTAGCTTTTCCAGCACAAGTCGAAGATGTTCAGCATGTTCTTCTTCGTTCTTGGAAAATACCAGGATATCATCCAGATAAACCACGACGAACTTGTCGAGGTAATCCATGAATATATAGTTCATCAGACGAGAGAAGGTGGCTGGAGCGTTGGTTAAACCGAAAGACATGACGGTGTACTCGTATGAACGATAGCGAGTCACGAAGGCGGTCTTTGGGATATCCTCTTCGCGAACACGGATCTGGTGGTAACCCAACCTCAAGTCGAGCTTAGAGAACACTGACGAACCCGCCAGTTGATCATACAGATCATTGATCCGAGGAAGAGGGTACTTATTCTGAATGGTAGCTTGGTTTATAGGACGGTAGTCTTGAACCAATCGGTTAGTCCCATCCTTCTTCTTGACAAAGAGAGAAGGTGCTCCAGAGCAACTTGGGCGAATGAATCCTTTGCGAAGAGATTTGTCGATTTCCTCCTTAAGCTCAAGGAGTTCATGCGGCGGCATCTTGTAGGGTCGCTTGGCTATAGGAGTGGTGCCTGGCTTCAAGTCGATGATGAATTCGACAGCTCTAGCAGGAGGAATCCCTGGAAGTTCTTCAGGAAAGACGTCGAGGAATTCACGCATGACGGGAATGTTTTCAATGCCCTCGAGTGGTGCAGCGTTCAATGCATTCAATGCATAGAGCCTTGCCTCGGCATTTTGCACCAGATGGGCTTGGTAAGTAACTATCTCATCTGAAGGGTGTAGCAGATGGACGGTCTTAGTGGTGCAAACGATTGAGGCAGTATGCGCTTTTAACCAATTCATTCCCAGAATGAGATCGATGCTACAAGACTTCAGTACGATGGGAGAGACAAGAAATTCCAGTCCTTCGATTTCAACGGGGACGTCGTTGCAAATCATGGAGGTTCGACATTGGCCCGCAGGGGTGTGTACTAATAGTGAAGCATTCATGTCTTCGCTTCTAATGCCATGCATGAATGCAAAATCTTCTGACATGAATGAATGTGATGCACCTGTATCAAATAAAACGGATGCTGGTACTGAATTTACGAGGAGTGTACCCATCACAGTAGCAGGCTGGTCTTGAGCTTCGTTGAGATCAACGTGGTTGACATGAGCACGACCATAAGACTTAGCATTGTTGTTGCGGGGCTGGTTGTTACCACGGCCAGTTGCCGGAAGGGCCAGTTGATTCTGGTTCTGGTTGCATTCTCTAGCACGGTGCCTTGGTTGACCACACCTGAAGCACAAGCCATTATTGGGAGTGGGAACAGGGGCTTGGGACGGTGGGGCTGGAAGTCTTGACTGCCTAGATGGTGGTGGAGGCAGACGAGGTGCAGCATAGGTCTGCCTTGGGGCAGATGCATTTGGACGGTACATGCTGTTCGGGATCCATATCTTACGCTTCTGTGAGGGCGAGCCCAAAGATGAGCCCGTGTCACGGTTGCGCCTGTGAGAGCTCTGGTATTCCTGCAGACCAGTTTCGACATTGATGGCCTTGTTCACCAAGGTGGCGAAATCAGCAAAGTCATGCACTAGAAGTGCGAGCTTGATGTCAGCTTGGAGGCCATCACGGAACTTCTCCTGTCTGCGTGCATCAGTTGCAATGTCCTCCTCAGCATAGCGAGATAAGTCCAGAAACTCCCGCTGATAAGCTTCGACAGTTTTGTTGCCTTGGGTGAGGTTGCGGAACTCACGCTTCTTCCGGTCCATGACTCCCTGAGGAATGAAGCGGGCACGGAAGGCAGCTTGGAAGTCTGGCCAGGTGATGATTGTTCCAGCTGGCAGAGTACGCCTGTGGCTGTCCCACCATTGAGCTGCGGGTCCCTTCAGAAAGAAGGAAGCAAAGTTGACATAGCTGGCAGGGGCTACATCGGCAGACTCCATCTCATAGGTGATGTCACGGAGCCAGTCATCAGCATCCAGAGGCTGAGTTGAGCTGCGGTACACAGTTGGATTGAGGCGCATGAAATCCTGCAGAGTTACTGGGTTGGTTGCTGGTCCATATTGGGGCGAGGAAACTGAGCCATCATATTTTCCATGAATTGGCGGTTCAGTTCGAACTGCTGGATCATACCAGCCATGTACTCAGGTGGTGGTGGGGCATCGCCACCACGACCACGACCACCTGGTCTAACCATCCTGCTAATATATAACAGGGGTAGTTCAGCATTGAGAAATTTGCAAAGACAAGAATCATTCATGATGAAACATGCATAATGAAAGGAGCACGATAGCTACTACATAGTAGTCGGCATAGCTTACAAAAGGGGTCATGCATAGAGTTCAGTACATAGACTAAAACATCATAGGCGGCACACAGGCTCGCGGCGAATGCATCTAACACTACAAGCAAGCCTACATCAGTCCCAAGAGGTACTGTGGAGGTAATCGTAGCCCGATAGCTGGTAGTGAGGCAACGGATAGCCCTCCACGTCAGCAGACTGGGGGCCGCGAATACTCAGGTGTAGAGCCCGACGCTCAGGTGGCAGAAGAGGACCAAGTGCGGGAGACTAGCCTCCCACCTCTGGCCAACCGACACCGTGGGGCATCACGGTCCTGGCTGGGTAGATTGCAGTACGCGGTAGCTATCCAGATCGGACAAAGGGGTGCAGCAGCGTCAGAGCACGGTAAAGGTGCTGACGGGTGGTGTACATCTCATGGCGAAGAGCTCGGTTAGCTCGATCCAGCCCATCAGCATGTAGAACCAGGTTCTGATGGTAGAAGGGCTCTCGGGTGACAGTGGAGTAGGCAGCAGTATAGTATCCCTCCGCACCAACATCAGAGGCGATAGCAATGTGCCTGAAAGGGGAGGTGTCCAACTCCCGATACTCTCCACGAAGACATGTCAGAGCAGCATAGGCAGCATCGTGGACAGCCATATCGATGGTCACACCAACACCATGTGCGGTGTGCAGCACAGTAGTGGAGTCATACTCCTGCGAGTAGAGGTGGACGATGGCACGGTACTGCTCCTGGTTAAAGTCCTGGTACTCCTCGTAGACGGTGTACTCAGGGTGCCAGCGATAACCCAGATAGGTCATCATCTCAGCTAGCACAGCAGGTGATCCCGAGGCACCAATGGCCGTCGTGTGATGCACGACCTGCCTCGTGGGTTCCATCTCAAAGCAAAGACGTTTCAAAGGAGTCAAATGACAGTGTGTGAATTGTTCAAAATACTATTCTAAGAAACAACTATGGCTTATCCAACTTTGGGGTGAATGCGGTAACGGGATCCTAGTGTTAGAGTTAGTAAATTCGTTTAACCCGAGTAGAAGAGAGTTCAGAGTCCCAGAGTAAAGGTCGAGGAGTAAAAGATCCTAGTACCACCCAATGGCGACGTGGGCCCGTAAGACACACAGCCATGTTAGTAAAAGTTTTGTAATGTCTAGACTCGACTTCGGCCAAGGAGTGTGGAAAGGGGGATTCCTACAGGCAGTCGGCTCTGATACCAACTTGTGACGCCCCCGATTTGACCGTACACTAATCATGCACGCAAATGAGTACGATCAAGATCAGGGACTCACGGGAAGATATCACAACACAACTCTAAAACATAAATAAGTCATACAAGCATCATAATACAAGCCAGGGGCCTCGAGGGTTCGAATACAAGTGCTCGATCACAGACGAGTCAGCGGAAGCAACAATATCTGAGTACAGACATAAGTTAAACAAGTTTGCCTTAAGAAGGCTAGCACAAACTGGGATACAGATCGAACGAGGCGCAGGCCTCCTGCCTGGGATCCTCCTAACTACTCCTGGTCGTCGTCCGCGGGCTGCACGTAGTAGTAAGCACCTCCAGTGTCGTAGGTGTCGTCGTCGACGGTGGCGTCTGGCTCCTGGACTCCAACATCTGGTTGCGACAACCAGATAGAAAGGAAAGGGGGAAAAGAGGGAGAGAAGCAACCGTGAGTACTCATCCAAAGTACTAGCAAGCAAGGAGCTACACTACATATGCATGGGTATATGTGTAAAGGGGCATACCAGTGGACTGAACTGCAGAAAGCCAGAATAAGAGGGGGATAGCTAGTCCTGTCGAAGACTACGCTTCTGGTCATCTCCATCTTGCAGCATGTAGAAGAGAGTAGATTGAAGTCCTCCAAGTAGCATCGCATAGCATAATCCTACCCGGCGATCCCCTCCTCGTCGCCCTGTTAGAGAGCGATCACCGGGTTGTATCTGGCACTTGGAAGGGTGTATTTTATTCAGTATCCAGTTCTGGTTGTCATAAGGTCAAGGTACAACTCCGGGTCGTCCTTTTACCGAGGGACACGGCTATTCGAATAGATAAACTTCCCTGCAGGGGTGCACCACATAACCCAACACGCTCGATCCCATTTGACCGGACACACTTTTCTGGGTCATGCCCGGCCTCGTAAGATCAACGCGTCGCAGCCCCACCTAGGCTCAACCGAGAGGTCAACACGCCGGTCTAACCCTATGCGCGCAGGGGTCTGGGCCCATCGCCAAATGCACACCTGCACGTTGCGAGGGCGGCCGGAAGCAGACCTAGCCTAGTGGCGTTCCAGTCCAATCCGGCGCGCGCCGCTCCGTCGCTGACGTCAAAAGAGCTTTGGCTGATACCACGACGCCGGGATACCCATAACTACTCCCGCGTAGATGGCTAGTGCGTATAGACCAAATGGCCAGACTCAGATCAAATACCAAGATCTCATTAAGCGTGTTAAGTTTCCGCGAACGCCGACCAGGGCCAGGCCACCTCTCACCTAGGCGGTCTCAACCTGCCCTGTCGCTCCGCCACAAAGAGCCACTTGCGGGTACTCCTACGAGCCGACCCGACTTTAGTCATCAGATTTGTCATGTATATAGTATATAAGTATATAACCGTGATCACCGCCCAGGTGATCACGGCCCGATAGTATAGCACAGCAGACGGACAAGAATGTAGGGCCACTGATGGAAAACTAGCATCCTATACTAAGCATGTATGATTGCAGGTAAAGGTAACAACAGTAGTAGCAAGGATAGGCTATGCATCAGGATAGGATATCGGAAAGCAGTAACATGCTACACTACTCTAATGCAAGCAGTATAGAGAAGAATAGGCGATATCTGGTGATCAAGGGGGGGCTTACCTGGTTGCTCTGGCAAGTAGGAGGGGTCGTCAACTCCGTAGTCGAACTGGGCAGCAGCAGTGTCGGTCTCGTAGTCTACCGGAGAGAAGAGGGGGGAAGAAACAGTAAATACAATGCAAACATAAGCATGACGATGCGTGACATGACAATGAGCAGTGCGAGGTGTGTCCTAACGCGATAGTAGGTGGTACCGGCGAAGGGGGGGAACACCCGGGAAAGTATTCCCGATGTTTTGCGTTTCGGACAAACGGACCGGAGGGGGAAGTTGCGAGTTCGATAGGTTAGGGAGGTGTGGTGGACGAACGGACTACGTATCCGGATTCGTCTCGTCGTTCTGAGCAACTTTCATGTTGAAAATATTTTCATCCGAGTTACGGATTAAAAGATATGATTTTCTAAAGATTTTATTAATTTCTAGAATTTAATTAATTATTTAAATTAATTTGAAAATGGATTTATGACATCAGCATGATGTCATGCTGACGTCAGCAGTCAACAGGGGTTGAATGGGTCAAACTGACATGTGGGTCCAGTGGGACCCACCTGTCATTCTCTGTTTAGTTTAATTAGGGTCTAGCTAAATAATTACTGTTTAATTAAATTAAATAATTAATTAGATTAATTTAAACAGGATTAATTAACTTAATTAATTAAAATTAAAATTATTTTTATTTTCTTTATTTATTTATTTATTAATTTTTATTAATTAATTTATTTTATTTATTATTTTTATTTTATTTTTATTCTTTTCTTTTCGTTCTCTAGGCTGGGCCCCATATGTCATAGGGCCACGGGGTTCGGGCCCAGGGGGCAGTGGCTCAGGGGGGGGCGAGGCCCACCTGGCAGTGGCCCAGAGGGGGCGAGGCCCACCTGGCAGTGGCCCAGGGGGCACTGCGGGTTTGGCCCACGGGTGCGGGCGCACCCGAGCGAGCGCTCGCCCGCAGGGCGGGACGAGGACGCCGGGGCACCGATGGAGGGGGCTCGCCGGCGCAGCCATCTC
>NC_057814.1:438213188-438269430 GCF_018294505.1 Triticum aestivum
TTCTTTTTGTAATTTCTTTTTCTTTTTATTTACTTTATTTTCTGTTTTACATCATTTTAAAATAGTTAGGCATTTTCTAAAAATGTGTTTTCTCCACAATAATTATCAGTGCAGTATCTGGCACCCACCGAACATTTTTCTTTAAATTTTTGAAAACTTTTATTATTGACATTAATTTGAATTTAAATTTTGAAACGGTTTTGAATCATCGCGAGGTTAACAACAGTAACCGTGGTGACGTGGCATCATTAGCGTGGGATTACTGTAGCTTAATTATCCGGGCATTACACCTGTCTCCTGTTACCATCGATCCTAGACGCACAGTTCGGGACCCCCTACCCGAGATCCGCCAGTTTTGACACCGACAGCGGGCGCGGCTGCAGGCGAGACCATGCGCACGGGAGCGGACGGAGAGGTTCAGGCTCGTCGGTGGTGGCGTCCTACGGCGATGGGAGGGGGAGGGGAAGGGGATGAGGGCTCACAGGGCCCTGTAGAGATGCTAAAGCATGCTCGGGGACGGGCCGGAGTTGCGATTCCGACATCGGGGCGGCGGGTGGCGCCGTCGGGTGCCCTTCTAGATCCAGGAACGGGGAGGAGGACGGGGCCGTGAGGAGGAGGTTGAGGAGGACGGGGTCGTGAGGAGGTTGAGGAGGACGGCGGCGGTCCGGTGACGGGGTCCGGCATGTCAAGGCAGCGATGGCGACAGTGGTCAGGGTCGCCACCGGGGACATTGCCCCGATCCAAAAGGGGATCGGGGGAGTTGGGGGGAGTGCGTGGGGAGTGGGGGGAGTGGGTGGGGAGTGGGGGGGCAGCGGTTTAGGTCACGAGAGTGGGAGGGGATAAGGAGGCGATGGGTGGGCCGGCCTGTGAGCGTGGCCGACTGGGCCGGCGGGGTTGTGGCCCGGTGGGGAAAAAGTGGGGGTTTGGCCTTTCTCTTTTTGTTATGTTTTGCATTTTCTTTTAGTACCAAATGAGTTTTGTTTTGAACAAAACTTGGCACATAAATCTAACTCAATATCTTGAGATGGAATAAAAGTTTGGGGGTCAAAGGAGTTGTCTAACCATTTTTAGAAAATGAAAATGACATCTTAAATACTGCTGGACCAGATAATAAATTCCTAGAGGCAATTTGGGAATCCCAAAAATGTTGGCTTCAACATGACAAATATCTAGGGATTATTTGCCATAGGATGAACTATTTTATTTGCATGAAAGAAGAAGCAAATATTTGACATGAAATTTGAATTTGAATTTGAAGCAGATTTTGGACAAGTGGCATTTTGGCAGGATGATCATGATGACATGACCTTCATTAGGGGGAGATTACTGTAGTGTGATGCTGGGGATGATACAAATCTCCTCCACTACAAGAAATCTCGTCCCGAGATTTAAGGAGTGAAATAAGAGGGAAGCCATAAGAATGGATGTCTGAAAGGATCGGCATTCGATAGTTATCCCAAGGAAGGAGATTTTAGAAGCACCAAGAAATGTATCGAGAGTGCTATAAGGAGGTTCATCAAGTTTCAACGAGGTAGGCATCCAGCGGATGCCTAAAACAAGTGATGATGGGGTTCAGAGCAATGAAGGATATTGTTGCCTCTGATACCAGAATGAAACATGGGGAGGAAGTTGGCTCGTAAATTACATACGAAGCCAAGTGCAAAGAATGTCTCGGAATCAAGGTTGTACATGAGAGTAAGGTTTCGATCCTGTGGAACTATGGGTTATGGGCCCACCATGTGGGTTAAAAGTAGAAAGGGAGCCGATAGCAAGGCATGTCAGGTAATTGACTGTCAGGTATGTTGCCAAGAACGTTGGTACCAATGGCGAGGGACGAAGAGAACTATTTTCCTGCTCGTTGAACGAGGCGGACCGACAGGCAAAGCTCTCGTCCATTGATGGTTACCGGAATGTCATCAACATTAGTAACAGGGTCGTACTGACCGAATTGTACCTTGAGGCATTTTTATAAGTAGGGAATTATTTCTTCTTTTATCATATAGTTCAAAAGAAAGACTAACAAACCAATGGAAAGGAAAATGTGATTACCAGGATTAATCAGATCAAAGGAAAGGAAAAATGTGTTTGCACACAAGAATTTCGGGTATATCCTTCCCAAGGAAAGGCGGGGCATGATATACATGACAGGACAGCAAGTTCAAAAGTATTTAGACAAAGGGGCGAGGGAAGAATCATGATATTACCCACACCACGGTGTTTGAATAATAAATCAAGAAACATTTAGCATTGCGCTTCCAATGTTCTTGTTGATATACGGAGTACCAGAGTCATGCTTCGAGGTAGCAATAACATGGTGTTTCGGTTAAGAGTTGGATCTGAAGATCACAAAGGATACAAAGGAACACTTCCAAGATTACCTCGGAACGTAAGGAATAACCAAGCACAACCAGGTCTGTGTTGGCAGAAAGTCAAGATGTCGTCGATGATATCACAAATCATCGAGGGACAGGGATGATATTTCTAGCCATGAATTCGATTGATAGCCTGAGACAAGTCAGTATATTGATGGGGATCATGACAGATTTTGTTGAGGTACTATGAAGAGGCCATCGAACAGCGACGACATCAAGCAAAAGGAATGATGAAGCAAAAGGTTATTGGAACCACGGATGCGACACAAGCTCGAAATCAAGCTTGTTGTTTGAGGTGAAATTGTAAGATGAGGAAGATCGACGTAAGCTTAGCTCGTCGTCCGAAGTTGTGCTCCAGGAAGAAGGACAGGGTAGCACAGTTAAAATTAGCTCGATAATGATATAGCCGATCAGGCTAGGAATGATGTGATGGAGTATCATTCCAATGCGAATTCACAAGAGGTAGTGCAATGACACAATATCCTCGAGATAACAAGGGGAAATACTCGAGGTAGATCAAAAATAGAGGTTGGACAGATGAAATGATCTGCAGAAGACAAGTATTTTAACTTGTCCGGGAAATGGAATTAAGGAGAAACTACATGGTCGGATCCATGGTTATGAATGATCAAACCACCGATACAAGATGAACTTATAACAAGGGGTAATCATTTTTACGAGCAGCTTCCATGATAAGTTCTACATCGAGTCCATGGGCATGAACACAAAGGTTCAAGGTCGACTCCCACTTCTTCAATGCATAACCTTTCATTCACTCCTCGTTTTCGAAGAAAATGTAGTGCAGAAGATTTATCTGGCGAAGTACCAGAAGAGTAAGACTCACATCTCTTTTGAGTTCACACGGATTAGGGAAGGCGTTGGTTCAACCCGTAGGGGTATCTTAGGAACATATACCACTAACTTCAGGATTAAAAGATACCAGCTCGAAAGCAGAGCATGGTTGACAAAAGGAGAGGATTCAATTTACCAAAGGCTTTATGTATCCAAGGAAAGGCTCACAAGTTTATTGCATATGAAGGATGTTGTCGGATAAAATCCAGCAAGGGGTCTAGCGGTCCACAACGAAGCTGATGTGAGTATCGGTACTCAACCAGATGAAGAAGAATGCAAAGGTATCGGATTATAGAAACATCTGAATAATTTGATGCTTAAAATGCAAAGAAATTATGATTTCCAGATCGGTGTATCAGGATCAGATGCTCTGATTAAAAGATGAGTAAGTTGAATAGACTTAGAGGTGCACCTGATCAAATCTGGATTGGGCAAGAACCAACTCATATCTGGAAGGATGTCTGAGCCGGAAAGAAAATTTCCAAAGATTAATTGATGATTGCGAGTATTCGCACACACGCTGAATCCATAGGAACAGAATGACAATCACAAAGAATTTTAAAGAATATTGCTAGACATATGGAATTAATCCTAATGCAAGCAGGCAAGGAGAATCAAGAGCAATAGGCTGCAGTGGATTTTGAAAGGTCAGATAGCATTTTCAGGTATTTTGGAAAGCATAATAACAACTGGGGAAGAATGAAGCCCGGTTAAGTGAATTATCCGCAGTGCAAAGAGAAGCTGCAATGTAGAAGGCACAAAGGATTCTCGGAACAACAGAGAGTACTAGGGGCAACTTCTAACAACAAGAGCAACTGGGGATGAAGGTACAAATGGCAACGATGTTATCCATGGGGACTTACCGGTGGTCAGGAACTGCAAAGCAGTGGGCACAGGGTCTCGGGAAAGACCGAGGAGTATCCGCAGAATCTTCTGGCGAAGCAAGCGATCATCGGTAATGTCGGGGCTCTCCGGGAGAAAGTGGGTACGAGAACCTAATGTCAGAGTTAGTAAAATGTTTAACCCGAATGGAAGAGAGATAAGAGTCCCAGAGTATAGACGAGGAATAAAAGATCCTAATACCACTAAATGGCAACGTGGGCCCGTAAGCCACACAGCCATGTTAGTAAAGTTTTTGTAGTGACTAGACTCAACTTTGGCCAAGGAGTTGGAAAGGGGGCTTCCTACAGGCAGTCGGCTCTAATACCAACTTGTGACGCCCTCTATTCAATCGTACACTAATCATACACGCAAATGTGTACGATCAAGATCAAGGACTCACGAGAAGATATCACAACACAACTCTAGACACAAATTAAAAAAACAAGCTTTATATTGCAAGCCAGGGGCCTCGAGGGCTCGAATACATAAGCTCAAAAACACAAGAGTCAGCGGAAGCAACAATATCTGAGTACAGACATGAGTTAAACAAGTTTGCCTTAAGAAGGCTAGCACAAAAGCAACAACGATCGAAAAGGCAAGGCCTCCTGCCTGGGAGCCTCCTAACTACTCCTGGTCGTCGGCGGCCTCCACGTAGTAGTAAGCACCCTCGGGGTAGTAGTAGTAGTCGTCGGTGGTGTCGTCTGGCTCCTAGGCTCCACCATCTGGTTGCGACATCCGGAAAGAAAGAAAAATGGAGAAAAGAGAGAGCAAAGCAACCGTGAGTACTCATCCGAAGTACTCAGCAAGCAAGGATCTACACTACATATGCAACATTATCAAAGGAAGGCTGTATATGTGGACTAGGCTGCAGAAATGCCATCATAGAGGGGAGACCTACTCCTATCAAAGACTAGCATCTTCAACATCTTCCGTGGTCTTCCAGCATTAGAATAGTGCAGACTAGCATAAAGTAAAGTAGTAGTGTCATCAACCTCGGCCAGAGATCCTTTCTTGACTCCCTACGAGAAAGCAATCCAGAGCCATACTATCCATTTCTCATCTCAAGTATCCAGTTCTAGTTGTATCGATCGGGATACAACTCCAAGTGTCCGTTACCCTAGGACAGGCTATTGATAGATCTTTTCTTCCCTGCAGGGGTGCACCAACTTACCCAGCACGCTCGATTAACTCCGGCCGGACACACTTTCCTGGGTCATGCCCGGCCTCGGCCAAACAATACGCTGCAACCCGACCTAGGCTTAATAGAGAGGCCAGCACGCCGGACTAAACCTAAGCCCCCAGGGGTCATGTGCCATCGCCCCGGGAACTCCTACACGTTGCGTACGCGGCCAGTGAGCAGACCTAGCTACCTCCTTCAAAAAGGCAGGTGCTTACCAGTCCAACTCGGCGCGCGCCGCTCATTCGCTGAAATCTAATAAGCTTCGGCTGATGCATACGACGCAGAACGCCCATACTATGCCCACGTGATGGTTAGTGCTATCAGGCCAGAGGTCCCTCGGATCAAATATCCAAATCGTAGTGGATTAGGAACGTGCGGTAACAAGCAGAGACTCACGAAAGATGTGACCCCATTGCCCCGTCTCGAGGACTTGCGACAAGGGCTAGGAATGCCCGGCCACGCCTCGTAATTATCTCGCGGGCACCCTCCAGGTCAACCCGTCTCCACATCACTCGCGGGTACCCCTCAGGGTCGACCTGCCTTTCCAAACAGTGGTAAAGTCCAAGTATCTGTGTGTCCAAACATCAAGGGAAAAACCCGAGGAATCACCCTCGGTGAATTCCACTCGATGTAATCATCAAGGTGAACGTAAGAGGATCCACCCTCGAGGTTCACACTTGAGGGGTTGCACGACAGAGTCGTATCGGAAGTGGTTAAGGCGGAATCACCCTCGATGACCACGACCGAATAGCTACACTACAGGGTTAACATCAGAAGTGCTGATGAGGTCTCACCCTCGGCACTCGATAGTAACCCAGTAGTGTCGAGCAACTAAGGGGAAAGTGATGTGCGGTGTCGGGGCCTGGTCTTCGATCCCGTTGATCGGGTCTTCGATGATGAAGCAGGGGCAACAAGGACAAGGTGGGGGTCACTGATGGATCACTAACCAACCTATACTAAGCAGTTTAGGATAAGCAGGTAGGTAACAATAAGCAGGTTACAAAAACAGGATATGCATCAGAATAGGAGCAAACAATTACAGTAGCAAAATCTAATGCAAGCATGCGAGAAAGGAAATGGGCGATATCGGGATGATCAAAGGGGGGCTTGCCTAGTTGCTCTGGCAAGGAGGGGTCGTCGTCGACGTAGTCGATCACAGGGGCAGCATCGGTCTCGGGGTCTACCGGAGAGAAGAGGGGGAAGAAACCGTAAATATAAAGAAAACATAGCATCACAAAGCATAACGTGGCAATATGCTGTGCCGGGTGTAACCTAACATATGGCTACACGATATAGGTGAAGGGGGAATTCAACCGGGAAGGTATTCCCGGTTCCGGACCTGTGTTAGACAGATGACCAGAGGGGGAATGTTCCATGTTCAGATAGTTAGAGGCATCCGACAGGTAAACGGACCGCGTATTCGGATTCGTCTCGTCGTTCTGAGCAATTTTCATGTATAAAACTTTTTCATCCAAGTTACGTATTATTTTCTATGATTTTTCAAAGTTTTATTAATATTCTGGAATTATCTTTAATTCAGAAAGGGAATTATGATGTCAACCTGATGTCACCATGACGTCAGCAGTCAACAGAGCGTTGACTGGTCAAACAGAGCAGGGGGCCCATCTGTCATTGACCTAACTAATTTAACAGGGTTAAATTAACTAATTTAATTAATTAGACTAATTAATCACAATTAATTAGGTTAATTATTTACCTTATTAATTAATTAATTTGTATTTATTTATAAATCTCTTTTTTACAAAACAGGGGGGTGTGGGCCCCTGTGGTCAGTGGCCCATGAGGCTAAACAGGCACGCGGGTGACAGGTGCTGGCGCCCGTCGAGGCTGAAGCCCGCCCGGGCGCGGGGCAAGGCAGAGGCGAGGCCAAGGCGGCTGAGGGGGTGCGCCGGCGAGTGGCAAGGGCGGCCAGGGGTGCGGCATGGTTGGTCGGCGGCCGGAGACGAGGCCAGGGGCGCAGGCGCGGGCCACGATGGCAAACAGAGCGGCTAGGGGCGGCGCGAGCGGGGTGAGGACGACAGGCGAGCCCACGACAACCAGGAGGCGGCTGGGACGGGTGCACTGCTTGGTAGGAGAGTAGCAGTAAAAGGGGGTGCGAGGGCGAACAGCGGCGAGGCGTCTGCAGGGGATCCCGGACGGCGGGTGGATGGGAGCCGCGGCAGATGCAGCTGCAGACGCGCGAGGCACGGCAGCAGCAGTGCCTCAGTAGCAGCAGGTGCGGGCGCGGCCGGGCAGCGGCTGAAGGCGAGACCACGCGCGGAGGGAACGGACGGAGAGGTTCAGGCGCGTCGGTGGTGGCGTCCTACGGCAACGGGAGGGGGAGGGGAAGGGAATGATGGCTCACGGGGCCCTTTAGAGGTGCTAAAGCTTGCTCGGGGACGGGCTGGAGTTGCGCGTCGGGGCGGCGGGTGGCGATAGTGGTCAGGGGCCCTGAGGAGGAGGTTGTGGAGGACGGGGCCATGAGGAGGTTGAGGAGGACGGCGGCGGTCCGGTGACGGTGTCTGGCATGTCGAGGCAGCGATGGCGACAGTGGTCAGGGTCGCCGCCGGGGTCATTGCCCCGATCCAGAAGGGGATCGGGGGAGTGGGGGGAGTGCGTGGGGGCAGCGGTATAGGTCACGAGAGTGGGAGGGGATAAGGAGGTGATGGGTGGGCCGGCCTATGAGCGTGGCCGACTAGGCCGGCGGGGTTGAGGCCCGGTGGGGAAAAAGGGGGGGTTCGGCCTTTCTCTTTCTGTTGTGTTTTGCATTTTCTTTTAGTACCAAACGAGTTTTGTTTTGAACAAAACTTGGCACATAAATCTAACTCAATATCTTGAGATGGAATAAAAGTTTGGGGGTCAAAGGAGTTGTCTAACCATTTTTTGAAGATGAAAAGGACATCTTAAATACTGCTGGACCAGATAATAAATTTCCAGAGGCAATTTGGGAATTCCAAAAATGTTGGCTTCAACATGACAAATATCTAGGGATTATTTGCCATAGGATGAACTATTTTATTTGCATGAAAGAAGAAGCAAATATTTGACATGCAATTTGAATTTGAATTTGAAGCAGATTTTGGACAAGTGGCATTTTGGCATACTGTAGTGTGATGCTGGGGATGTTACAACTTGTCACCAGCATAATCAGCATCTGAGAATCCAACTAGATCAAACTCTGAGCCCTTTGGATACCATAATCCTAGTGTTGGGGTGTAAGCCAAATATCGAAGAATTCACTTCACAGCTAAGTGATGCGATTCCTTTGGTGCCGCTTGAAATCGGGCACACATGCAAACGCTAAGCATTATATCTGGCCTCGATGCACATAAATAGAGTAAAGAACCAATCATGGAGTGGTATACCTTTTGACCGAACTCTTTACCATTATCGTCGGGACGCAATTGACCTTTGGTTGGCATTGGCATCGTGTACCCTTTGCAGTCTTGCATTCCAAACTTCTTCAGCCAATCTTTGAGATATTTTTCTTGTGACATGAAGATGTGATGACCCACAAGTATAGGGGATCTATCATAGTCCTTTCGATAAGTAAGAGTGTCGAACCCAACGAGGAGCATAAGGAAATGACAAGCGGTTTTCAGTAAGGTATTCTCTGCAAGCACTGAAATTATCGGTAACAGATGGTTTTGTGATAAGGTAATTTGTAACGTTTAGCAAATAACAAAAGTAAACAAGGTGCAGCAAGGTGGCCCACTCCTTTTTGTAGCAAAGTACAAGCCTGGACAAACTCTTATATGAAGGAAAACGCTCCCGAGGACACATGGGAATTATCGTCAAGCTAGTTTTCATCACGCTCGTATGATTCACGTTCGTTACTTTGATAATTTGATATGTGGGTGGACTGGTGCTTGGGTACTGCCCTTCCTTGGACAAGCATACCAGTTATGATTAACCCCTATTGCAAGCATCCACAACTACAAAAGAGGTATTAAGGTAAACCTAACCATAGCATGAAACATGTGGATCCAAATCAGCCCCTTACGAAGCAATGCATAAACTAGGGTTTAAGCTTCTGTCACTCTAGAAATCCATCATCTACTTATTACTTCCCAATGCCTTCCTCTAGGCCCAAATAATGGTGAAGTGTCATGTAGTCGACGTTCACATAACACCACTAGAGGAGAGACAACATACATCTCATCAAAATATCGAACGAATACCAAATTCACATGACTACTTATAGCAAGACCTCTCCCATGTCCTCAGGAACAAACGTAACTACTCACAAATCATATTCATGTTCAAAATCAGAGGGGTATTAATATGCATAAAGGATTTGAACATATGATCTTTCACCAAATAAACCAACTAGCATCAACTACAAGGAGTAATAAACACTACTAGCAACCCACAGGTACCAATCTGAGGTTTTGAGACAAATATTAGATACAAGAGTGAACTAGGGTTTGAGATGAGATGGTGCTGGTGAAGATATTGATGGAGATTGACCCCCTCCCGCTGAGAGGGTCGATGGTGATGATTTCCCCCTCCTGGAGGGATGTTTCCCCGGCAGAACAGCTCTGTCGGAGCCCTACACTAGTTTCGCCAGGTTCCGCCTCGAGATGGCGGCGCTTCGTCCTGAAAGCTTCCTTCTGATTTTTTCCAGGGCGAAAGACTTCATATAGCCAAAGATGGGCACCGGAGGCCTGCCAGGGGGCCCACGAGGCAGGGGCGCGCCCAGGGGGGTAGGGCGCGCCCCCACCCTCGTGGATGGTGGGTGGCCCTCCTTCAGTTGATTCCTTCACAAATATTTTTTATTAATTCCAAAACGTGCCTCCGTGAAGTTTCATGACTTTTGGAGTTGTCCAAAATAGGTCTCTAATATTTGCTCCTTTTCCAGCCCAGAATTCCAGCTGCCGGCATTCGCCCTCTTCGTGTAAACCTTGTAAAATAAGAGAGAAAAGGCATAAGTATTGTGACATAATGTATAATAACAGCCCATAATGCAATAAATATTGATATAAAAACATGATGCAAAATGGACGTATCAAGATGCCATTACTCTACTGTAGGATTTGAAGACCGAGGAAGAATTTCAGCTCACCCATCATGGACATTTGATATTGCTCTTGCATCATATGCCCAAACTCATCACTGTATCTCTTGTTGGTGCAGCCGAAGATAATGTCATCCATGTAGATTTGGCATACAAACAGTTCACCATCATATGTCTTCATGAAGAGAGTGGGATCTGGAGAACCAGGTTTGAAGCCTTTGCTCTTCAGGAAGTCTTTGAGTGTGTCATACCAAGCTCGAGGTGCTTGTTTGAGGCCATACAGTGCCTTGTTGATCTTGTATACCATGTCAGGACGCTTTGGGTCTTCAAAACCAGGTGATTGTGCTACATACACTTCTTCTTCAATTTTTCCATTGAGAAAGGCACTCTTTACATCCGTTTGGTACAAAAGAATGTTGTTGTGGTTGGCATAGGCTAACAGAATGCGAATGGCTTCAAGCCTAGCCACAGGAGCAAATGTTTCATCAAAGTCAATCCCTTCAAGTTGAGTGCAACCTAGGGCAACGGCACGAGCCTTGTTTCTGATGACTTGACCATGCTCATCTTGTTTGTTGCGATAGATCCATTTGGTGCCAATGATATTGTGCTTGTGAGGATCAGGATGCTTAACTAGCTCCCAAACATTGTTCAGCTCAAATTGTTGAAGCTCTTCTTGCATAGCTTGAATCCATTCAGGTTCCATGAAGGCTTCATCAACTTTCTTGGGTTCAGATATAGAGACAAATGCAAAGTGCCCACAAAAATTTGCTAGTTGTGTTTCTCTTGAACGAGTGAGTGGACCAGATGCATTGATGCTATCAATTATCTTCTCAATTTGTACTTCATTTGCAACACGAGGATGAACTGGACGAAGATTTTGCCCTTGCTGATCATTGTCTTCATCTTCAGCATTGGGTTCAAGCTGAGCAGTGTATTCAGGTTGATTAGGTGCAGAAATGATGATTTCTTCTTCAGCTTGTGCCTCTGAAGGTATGATTTCTCCAGTACCCATAAGCTTGATAGATTCACTTGGTGAGGCTTCATCTAGCACATTTGGCAGGTGCTCTCTTTGCGACTCGTTAGTCTCATCGAACCGCACATCCACAGTTTCAACCACTTTATAGTGAAAGAGGTTGAAGACTCCGTAGGAGTGCGAATCCTTTCCGTAAACAAGCATAAAACCTTCATGTGCTTTCGGTACAAATTTTGAAGTGTGCTGTGGATCCTTGATCCAGCACCTAGCACCAAATACTCTGAAGTAGCTGATGTTTGGCTGCTTACCAGTCAGGAGCTCATATGATGTATTCTTTAGAAGCTTGTGAAGATAAACACGGTTGATGACGTGGCATGCAGTATCAATGGCTTCAGGCCAGAATTTTCTTGGTGTCTTGTACTCATCAAGCATCGTCCGTGCCATCTCAATGAGGGTTCTATTGTTGTGCTCCATGATGCCATTATGCTGGGGTGTGTATGGAGCTGAGAACTCATGTGTGATGCCCAATGTATCAAGAAAAGTGTCGAGGCCGGTGTTCTTGAATTCTATGACGTCGTCACTTCGGATGTGCTTGATCTTCATGCCATAGTTGGTCATGGCGCGATTGGCAAATCGTCTGAAGACATCCTGCACTTCATTCTTGTAGAGGATTATGTGCACCCATTTATATCTTGATTAATCATCAACAATGACAAAGCCATAGAGGCAAGTAGTGGTAGTAAGGGTAGAGTAGTGAGTAGGGCCAAATAAGTCCATGTGAAGCAGCTCGAAGGGACGTGTTGTTGTTGTCATGATTGTCTTCGAGGGATGCTTGGCCCTAGTCATATTTCCAGCTTCGTAGGCACCACAAAGATGATCCTTCTTGAACTTGACCCCCTCGATGCCTACGACATGCTTCTTCTTCGCGAGAGTGTACAAGTTCCTCATGCCAGCATGCCCTAGCCTCCGATGCCAGAGCCAGCATTCCAAAGCTTTTGCTAGAAGACATACGGCCAGCTGTGGTCCTGCAGAGAAATCTACCATATACAGATCATCTTTTCGATACCCTTCAAAGACTAGAGATTTGTCAGATTCCATAAGCACAAGGCAACGATATTTTCCAAATATCGCAATCATGTTCAGATCACAAAGCATTGAGATAGACATTAAGTTGAAACCAAGGGATTCAACAAGCATCTCTTTATCCATGTGCTGATCCTTTGAGATTACAACTCTACCTAGACCCAATACCTTGCTTTTACCAGTGTCAGCAAAAGTGATATGACTCTTGTCAGAGGGATGCAGGGTTGAATCCATGAGAAGACTTCAATCACCGGTCATGTGGTTAGTGCATCCACTATCCATAATCCATTCTGAAGCCTTTGGTGGCATACCCTACAGTGCGGTTTGGGGGATAGGCTTCACCAAGGGTATTGTGAAGCATAAACATTTGACGAACAAGAGGATTATGAAAGTTCAGATCCTGGTTAGGGTAAATAAGATGTTTGTTAAGGAATCCTGGGACGAAATACATAGTAAGACCATTTTGGCATTTTATCTTGCATCCCACAAGATGTTTCAGGTCCCCAGCATAAGCATCAGAAGCCTTTGATTTCTGGGTGGAGACATTTCCCTGCAAAAGAGAGTTAATTTTTCTTAACCACCCACATCTTCAGGGGTGGCTTAGAAGCAATGAGTATAAGTGCAGCATCTGAGAACTTTGGCTTTGGAGCCCTAGCAAATAGCCTTGCGGGAGGTGAATAATACTCATAAGAATAAGCAGAAAAAGTTCTTGGTCTTATGAACATAGCGGTTTGATGAAACACGCTCATATTCATAAGTCTGAGTATGGTTTCCCTGCAAAACATTGGCGTTAGGGTGACTCTGGTGAGTCCTGTGTCTGTATGAAGCCTTTGGACCATATGAAGCCTTTGGTCTGGGGTTTGTCTTTTGCCCAGGTGGTGTCATGATGACATTCACAGGAAGCTTCTCAAGACAACTTTTGGGCACCCAGATCTTCTTCAAAGGTGGTCCAATCCTGCAGTTAGTACCAATATACCTGGCAAACATTTCACCATTCTGATTCTTAAACAGTTTATAGTTTGCATCAAAGGATTCATCAATGATAATCGGGTTAGCACAAGTGAAGCCAGATAAGGTAGATGGATCCACTGAAGGTCCCTTTGTAGCAACCCATGTGGTTGTGGGGTACTGCTCAGGCTTCCAGTATGAACCATCAACATTCATTTTCCTCTCAAACCCAACACCCTCTTTCCTAGGGTTTTGGTTCAGAATATGTTTCTTGAGGACATCACATACTGTCTGATGCCCTTTGAGACTTTTGTACATTCCTGTTTCAAGCAATGTCTTCAACCTAGCATTCTCATCAGCAATAGTAGTGGTATCCTCAGCCGAGGGGTTAGTTTCCACATCAGCAGTTGAAGATATTGCAACAGTAGCAGGAGTAGAACATTCAGCAACAGAGACAACATTATCACGCTCAAGACATTTTAGATGTGGTGGTTCAAAGCGTTCCTGAGCGGAACTGCTCTGTTGAGCGTGGAGTGACTCGTTCTCCTTTTAAAGATCTTCATGAGTCGTTCTCAAGTTCTCAAGTTCTTGCTTCCTTGAAGATAATCATAGGAAAGCTTTTCATGACTAGTTGAGAGCGTTTCATGACGACTTTCAAGTTCCTCGTACTTAATGTGAAGATTTTTAATGTCTTCAATTAAGGACTGAGTTCGAGTCATTTCCGCGTCCAACAAGTCATTGCTTTTGTCTAGCAACTTTTGAATATGTTCCATAGCAGCTTGTTGTTCTGTTGCAATTTTAGCAAGTGTTTTGTAGCTAGGTTTAGATTCACATTCAGAGTCATCTTCACTGGATGTTTGAAAGTAAGCATCGCGTGAGCTTACCTTGGCACCACATGCCATGAAGCAGTAGGTAGGAGCAGAGTCATCCTCATCATTAGCATCAACATTGGGGATGAGACCATTGTCTTCGGTGTTGAAGATGGACTTGGCGACTTACGCTGAAGCCAGAGCCAGGCTTGCCACGCCTGAATCGGACTCCTCCTCAGACTCCACCTCCGCCTCCTCAGAAGCAGACTCCTCCTCTGAATCCATCTCCTTGCCAACAAACGCACGAGCCTTGCTTGATGAGCTCTTCTTGTGAGATGAAGACTTTGACGAAGACTTTGAAGAAGACTTTGAGGATTTCTTCTTCTTCTTCTTGTCATCAGAATCATGTTCCTTGCTCTTCTTCTTCTTCTTGGTCTCATTGTCCCATTGAGGACACTCAGAGATGTAGTGACTAGGTTTCTTGCACTTGTGGCATGTTCTTTTCTTGTGGTCACGAGTAGAAGCTTCATCATTTCTTGAGCTGGATCTTGAAGACTTTCTGAAGCCTTTCTTCTTGGTGAACTTCTGGAACATATTCACTAGCATAGCTAACTCCTTTCCAATGTCTTCAGGATCCCCAGAACTGCAGTCGGATTCTTCTTCAGATGAGGAAACAGCCTTTGCCTTCAAAGCGCGAGTTCGGCTATAGTTGGGGCCATACATGTCTCTCTTCTCAGATAACCGGAACTCATGTGTGTTGAGCCTCTCAAGTATGTCAGACGGATCGAGAGTCTTGAAGTCGGGACATTCTTGAATCATCAGGGCCAGGGTGTTGAATGAGTTGTCAAGTGATCTCAGAAGCTTCTTGATGATTTCGTGCTTGGTGATCTCACTGGCGCCAAGTGCGTGAAGCTCATTTGTGATATCAGTGAGGCGATCAAACATCAGCTAGACATTCTCATTGTCGTTTCTCTTGAAGCGGTTGAAGAGGTTGCGAAGAACATCAATCCTTGAGTCTCTCTGGGTTGAGACGCCTTCGTTGACCTTGGAGAGCCAGTCCCAGACTAGCTTCGCAGTTTCCAGAGCACTCACACGGCCATATTGTCTTTTGGTCAGATGACCACAGATGATGTTCTTGGCGGTCGAGTCCAGTTGAATGAACCTCTTGACATCAGCAATGGTGAAACCTTCACCGACCTTGGGAACGCCGTTTCTTACGACATACCAGAGGTCGACGTCAATGGCTTCAAGATGCATACGCATCTTATTTTTCTAGTAGGGGTAATCAGTGCCATCGTAGACAGGGCATGCAGCGGAGACCTTGATTATCCCTGCAGTCGACATAGCTAAAACTCCAGGTGGTTAAACCGAATCACACAGAACAAGGGAGCACCTTGCTCTGATATCAACTGAAAGTGCTAGTTATCAACTAGAGGGGGGTGAATAGGCGATTTTTATGAAATTCTTCAATACACTGGGGCTTTGAAGACAGCCAGTACAAATGGACCTATTGATATGCAACGGAAGGTAGACTACACTAGACAAGCCATAGTCAAGTAAGCAATGAAGTGAAAGCACAAAGACTATCAGCAGCTAGGTAGTATGGATCAGGATGGAAGATCGTATGAAGCCAAATAGTAAACAGTCTTCACACAGTGAAGACAATGAGATCAAGCAAGCAGGCAATGACTTCACAAGGATAGACTGAAAGTAAGAGGAAGTGAAGGATAGAACCAGTAGCTTGGTGAAGACAAGTATTTGGTAGACCAGTTCCACTTGTTGTGACAACTGTACATCTGGTTAGGGAGGGTGAGATTTAACTCAGAAGACCGCATCTTCACCTTATTCCCTTGAGCTAAGGACACCCAGTCCTCGCCCAATCACTCTGGTAAGTCTTCAAGGTAGACTTCCAAACCATCACATATTTCGTTTACTAGCAATCCACAATGGCTCTTGGATGCTTAGAACGTGACACCTAACCGGCTGGAGGATTCACAATCCTCAAGTGTAACAAGTCTTCAGAGCATGCAGACAGAAAGAGTTCAGTGATGCCTAACACTCTTTGGCTCTGGGTGTTTTGGGCTTTGTCCTTGCAAGGATCTCTCTCTCTCTCTCAAATGCTTCGGAGGTGGGTTGCTCTCAAACGACAAAAGCCGTGCACTAACTCTGAGCTGCCACCAATTTATGGTGTAGGGAGTGGGCTATTTATAGCCAGGAGGCAACCCGACCTGATTTGTCCGAAATGACCCTAGGTCACTAAGGAACCGACACGTGTCCAACAGTCGGATTTCAAACACACGCGGCAGCTTGACTTGGGCTACAAGTAAAGCTAACTCATCCAGCTCGGGATAAGATTTGCTCTCATTGTCTTCGCTCGAAGACATAGGATTTGGTTGAGCATCACATCAGTCACTGTGAGTTTGTTCACTTGGACCCCACTTAACAGTACGGCGGTTCCTATGACTCAACAAAGAAGAAAAGGAAACTACGAAACAACAATGTCTTCGCACTCCATAGTCTTCACGTGAATGTCTTCTCATGTCATAATCTTCAATATGAATATCTTCACAAACCACCATTATCTTCAATGTCTTCACACATTTTTAGGGGTCATCTCTGGTAGGTAAACCGAATCACTAAGGGACTACTACCTGTGTTATCCTACAATTCTCACAAACACATTAGTCCCTCAACCAAGTTTGTCGTCAATACTCCAAAACCAACTAGGGGTGGCACTAGATGCACTTACAAGCACCAACTAAGGGGCACTATGATTGTACTTGAGCATTGGATGTAGCTAATATGCGAGTGTGTTTCATGAATGGATCAATGATTGAGCATGATGGGCTAGGGATAACTTTCTTTAGTGTGGATATTTTGAAAGACATGGTTGCTTGTTGATATGCTTGAGTATTGAAATCTTCATGTCAAAACCAGACTATTGCTTTGAACCACGTAAAAGTCCATCTGTCGATGCTACAAAAGAAAAGAATATGTGATGAACATGTGAGGCACCATTCCACATAAAAAATTCTGTTTCTATCATTTACCTACTCGAGGCCGAGCAGGAATTAAGCTTGGGGATGCTGATACGTCTCCAACGTATCTATAATTTTTTATTGTTCCATGTTGTTATATTATCATTCTTGGATGTTTTACAATCATTTTATAGCAACTTTATATCATTTTTTGGGACTAACCTATTGACATAGTGCCCAGTGCCAGTTGCTGTTTTTTTCTTTTTTTACTCCGCAGAATATCAATACCAAACGGAGTCCAAACACAGCAAAACTTTTTGGAGAATTTTTATGGACCAGAAGACACAACTTGGGCCAAAGAAGTACCAGAGGGGTGCCCTGAGGGGGCCACAACCCACCTGGGTGTGCCTGGGGGCCCAGACGCACCCTGGTGGGTTGTGCCCACCTCGGTGGCCTCCTGCACCACCTCTTCGCTCTATAAATACCCCAATATTCCAAAAACCCTAGGGGAGTCGACGAAACACAATTTCAGCTGCTGCAAGTTCCAGAAACACGAGATCCAATCTAGACTCCATCACGGAGGGGTTCATCATCCTCATTGGTGCCTCTCCGATGATGCGTGTGTAGTTTATTGTAGACCTACGGATCTGCAGGCAGTAGCTAGATGATTCCTCTCTGTGTCTTTTGATTCTTAATACAATGGTCTCTTGGAGATCTATTTGATGTAACTCTTTTTGCGGTGTGTTTGTTGGGATTCGATGAACTTTGAGTTTATGATCAGATATATCTCCATGAAAGTTATTTGAGTTTTCTTTGATCTCTTATATGCATGATTACTTATAGCCTCATATTTCTTCTTCGAATCTTTGGTGTAGTTAGGCCGACTAGATCGATTTTTCTTGCCATGGGAAGAGGTGCTTTGTGATGGGTGCGATCGTGCGCTATTCTTTGCTAGTGACAGAAGTGGCAGCAAGACACACATGTATCGTTGCTATTAAGGATAACAAGATAGGGGCAATTCCTACATGAATAGGTCTCGTCTACATCATGTCATCGTTCTTATTGCATTACTCCGTTTTTCCATGAACTTAATACACTAGATGCATGCTGGATAGCGGTCGATGTGTGGAGTAAGAGTAGTAGATGCAGGCAGGAGTCGGTCTACTAATCTTGGACGTGATGCATATATAATGATCATTGCCTGCATATCGTCATAATTATTCGATATTCTATCAATTGCCCAACAGTAATTTGTTTACCCACCGTATGCTATTTTCTCGAGAGAAGCCACTAGTGAAATCTATGGCCCCCGGGTCTATTTTCCCATCATATATTTTCAGATCTATATTGCTATTTTCCTTTTTTCTTTATTTGCATCTTTTATTTTCATATCTATATTATCAAAAACCCAAAAATACCTCGCTGAATTTTATTTGCCGTTATTCTATTTGCATCTACCAATCTATCTGTTTACCAATCTTTTACCCTAGAGGGATTGACAACCCCTCTTACGCGTCGGGTTGCAAGTATTTGTCCTTTGTGTGCAGGTACCGTTTACATAGTGTTTCTTGGTTCTCCTACTGGTTCGATAACCTTGGTTTCATAACTGAGAGTAATACCTACCGAAGCTGTGTTGCATCATCCCTTCCTCTTTGGGGAAAATATCGACGCGGTTATGAGCTATCATTGAAGTTTTCAAGTTTTGGGCACGATGGATGAAGGAATAAGGAGTGCAAAGAGTCTAAGCTTGGGGATGCCCATGACACCCCCAAGGTAATATTCAAGGAGTACCAAGCAACTAAGCTTTGGGATGCCCCCAAAGGCATCCCCTCTTTCTTCTAACGACCATCGGTAATTTTACTTGGAGCTATATTTTTATTCGTCACATATCATGAGTTTTGCTTGTAGCATATTGTATTATATGAGCCTTTGCTTGTCTTTCTTTTTAGTTTGTCACAATCATCCTTGCTGGACACACCTATTTGAGACAGCCATAATGATATCTTAATTTGTTAGAATTGCTCTATGTGCTTCACTTAGATTATTTTGAGACATAGTAATATTTTAAAGAAATATGCTCTCATGCTTCACTTAGATCATTTTGAGAGTTGGTAATTTTTTTTGAAGAAATCCTCTCATGCTTCACCTATATTATTTTGAGAAATGAAAATTTTGAAGAAATCTGCTCTCATGCTTCACTTATATTATTTTGAGAGATGAAAATTTTGAAGAAATATTTATGCTCTCGTTCTTCACTTATATTTGTTTGAGAGCTTGTTAATAGAAATGGCAATTTGCTTTAAATATGAATTTGGTCCCAAAGTGATAGATATTCAAGAGGGATATAATAAAAACTTTGTTGAAGATCGTTGGATATTAAAAACTTGATTCCTTGCAATCGTTTAGCGATATGGAGATGTCGGATTCGGGGCTCCGCAGACCCAAGAAAGATTTGAACTCTGGGGTGCATGCGAAGAACTCGACCCCCCCAGTCTACCGACTCATGGCCCTCACAGCCTAGCTCGATGAACAGGAAAGGGACACGGCCATTTACCCAGGTTCGGGCCACCTTGCGGTGTAATACCCTACTCCTGCTTTGTGTTGGATTGACCTCGAGGTGGGCTGAGGATGAACTAGTATAGGGGAAGAACAACCTCAGGAGGTCTGTTCTTGTGTGGATGTGTGCTGGTGAGGGTGCGGGTCGGATCGCCCCTTCTATGGTGGTGGCTAACCTATATATATCGAGACCTTGGTCCTCTTCCGCCAAAATGAAGGCGGGTAGGTACCCCACAATGGCCAATTTTGAAGGGAGACAAATAGTACATCTTATCATGACGAAAGGTGGTCTTCGCCAGCAAAGCTTCTGGTCGTGACGTCGCGGTGGGCACGTTGATGACCTCAGTCCTGCCGTCCTGGTGGTCTTGGTCTTGTAGCACGTAAATGGAAACCTTTGGCTGATTATTCGGGACTCCGCGCCTGCGCTTGCGTCTTTAGCACCAAAGAGGAAACCTGTGGTACTGCACCCGCTGGCGCCTGCCTGGCCTTAGTCGTCATGGCTTGCATCACCTTAACCTTGCGAGGTGAGCGCCTACATAGGAATCTCCGCTCCTCCGGAGCGGGCCTAGGTTGGCCGCTCCCTCTGGAGGTCTTGGCGTCCTCCGCCTCATGAGGCTTGGCACCTCGCGAGGGTCTTGTGTTGTTGATGCTGAAGATGGGTCATACCAGGCTGTCAATGGAGCCACGCCGTGGGCCGCAGGAAGGCACGTCTGTGTACCCTCGTTCCTAGAATGCCGATAGTAGCCCCGGGCCCAAGGCGCGCTCGGACTTGGCTTCGAGGCGAAGCCAAAGGGCAAGGGCGAAGCGCCGCGGGCCCCAATCTCCTGTGGACCCGGTCGATGCGTGGCGCTTGACAGGACGTGGGCGTCTCCACTTCCCCATGCAGCCTCGGCAACCGCCAGACTTAACGGCTGCCTGTTGCAAGCGCGGCTCAGCCACCATTGCCCGCCATGCCTATCCTCCGCTTCCCCCTTACCTGTGAGCTCGTAACTTCTCCTCCAGATTTTGCGCCAGTGTCCATCCACTTCCACCGCCATGGCTCCGAGGTCGAAGAAGAAAGGGAAGGCTTGCACGCCCACTGAATCTCCGCCTAGGTTGGAGCCAGCACTTGGTCAGTCGACGGTGATCAATCAGGAGGGACTGGACAAGGTCCAGCCGGCCCTCGCCGCCGATTCCAACAAGTAGAGGGCGACGATGGTCTGTCCTGCCTCACGGGCCCAGATCGACATGGAGGCCACCGAGATCCCCATCCACTTTCACGCTCTCTTGGCCGGCTTGGTCCCCCCTTTCTCTGATTTCTTCAACGTCGTGCTTTCACATTATCAGATCCATGCGCTGCATTTGAACCCTGGGTCTATCGTGCTCCTTGTCCCTTTTGCCTTTCTGTGCGAGGCCATCGTGGGTGTCGCCCCATCTGTGGCCTTGTTCCGCCATTTCTTCTTGGTTCATCTGGTCGACAGCAAACAATGCTCGGGATGCGTGTCGTTCCAGGCGGTGGCGGCGACGGCTGACTCCGGCATCGACTTCATGCTCCACCCGAATGTGACGAGATTCCGGGGGCAATGGGTGTATTTGGATGCCACCACGCGCAGTCCCCTACTCTAGCTCCCACGGGCGCCGGTGGAACCGAGCTCCGGCTGGGGGCATGTGAAGCTCGTCGACCGGCGACTAGCCTGCATCTAGTCCAGGTTGGCCGAGCTGAAGGAGGCAGGGGTGACGGCGCCGATGGTGGTGGGGGAGTTCATCCGGCGGCGCATCGCCCCGCTCTAGCGCCACTCTCACCCAATGTGGGCCTTCACCGGCCCCAAGGACGCCATGAGGCTTCAGGTGCCCTCGCTTCCCTCCAAAACGCTGCAGGCGGTGCTCCAACTCCTGACGGGCGACCCGACGCCTGCCGTGCTCCCAGCAGACAGGTGCCTCTTGTACAACTGCTAGAACGGGGCGGCCTTCGCGAAGCAGATGCCCTTCTTCGACATGTGGGGGCTGCGCCCAGAGGGCCTTGAGGGGCCTCGCGATAATCCCATCTTGGTGGCTCATGTGCTTGCCGATTCTGTGGCATGCGCCACTGATGTGGTTGCAGGGGGCGAGCGCCCTTTAGCGCTCTTGAGGCTACCGCTGGAGAGCAGGTGCGGTCAGGTGCTCCGGAGGTGACTGATAGGGAGCAGGCGCCGTCCGGTGCTCCTAGGGTGACTGCTCCCGAGGCTCCGCCAAATGCTCCTGAGGTGACTGCCCGCAGCCCAGCCGCAAAGGGCAATGGACCAACCCTCGGCACACCTTGTCTGGACCACGGGGCACTTCACAAGAGGAAACACTACTAGGGAAAAGCCTAGCAGTAGTGTGTTTTTTTGCCTATCAGCAGCGCGGATAACCGCGCTACTGCTACGGCGCTACAGCTAAAGGTTAGCAGTAGCGTGTGTTAACACGCGCCACTGCTATACCAACTTAGTAGTAGCGCATAGCGCAACAGGCGCTACTGGTAATTACTAGTAGCGCGTCTCACTGCCCGCGCTACTACTATTATTCCGTATTCGATTTCTTTTTTATTTTATGTCATATTCCGACACCTTTATACAAGTTTTCATACAGTAGCAATTTAGAGATTGTTATTACATTATAATGAGTTATTAAATCACTAGGTGAAAGAACCGCGGATTAGTTTCAAGTGGATGGATCCTAAGTGATCAAGTCAGGGATTATCGTGATAATACATGACTTGATCACTTAGGATCCATCCACTAAACTAATCTGCAGTTCTTTCACCCAATGATATAATAACTCATCATCATCATCATCATCATATTAATATAAAAACTCTTGCATCATATCATCACCAACAACACTAGCTAATAATCATCATAGTCATTACCACTATTTAATCATCATAGTCATAGTGTAGCTATCTAATCACCACCAGCACTAGCTAATAATAATCATCAGTCATTACCACCAACACTATATCTATTTAATCATCATAGTCCTGGTGTAGCACATCATCATCTTCAAACTCATTCTAGCTAGCTAATCACTGCTGCTGCTCTCTCTCAGGTAAAATAGCATAGAACATGTGTAGCAGTCCTGATTCATCATATTCGAGCATGCAGATGAACCTGTCTCCTAATTGTGGGTTGCGCTTCTGATTGCTGCCCCTAGTACTTCTCTGCGATCCTTCACAATTCTGCTCCAGTCTTTCACTATTAAGACTTGCTCGGTTTTAGAAATCCTGAATGCACTCATGCGCAATGTAGGATGTCTTGGCCGTAAGCTAACCATTGCCATGCGACCTTTAGACTCGATCCAATGAGGCACAACTATAATCGGGAGTCCCTGTTGAAGAACATCAAAGTAACATACTTAGAAATGAAGTTTAGCTTAAAAAATAATATATGTAAAAGATGCACTGAGGACAAATAGTAAAAATCTTACCATCTTTCCTAAATAGATGTGACCGTAGTTCAATACGAACACTATTGGTCGCACGTTCTGAGTACTAAGATTTTCAAGTTCAGGAAAATAATTTCTCTTGACAACATAAAGATCCTCAAGCAATGAAACATAATGACTTATCTCCTCGCAGTTTAGTTCAGCCCCGGGATAGTGGTAGGTCATGTCTACCAAGCGCCGGACATGTTTGCTTGAATGGAAATAAGTAGTCAATAGAAATTAGTTGTCGACTATTTTTGAATAAACAATATCGAAGACATAAATATGGTTGAGAAACTCACATAATGGTAGAACTGGAGGCGTCTGCACATCGACCCAGATGTCGATATTACCTTCAATATCATCTTCCGGACGAATATCAAAGGTGATAAGCATATCAGGCTCAAATGCATAAGCCTTGCATGGTGCTCTCCAATTTTTTCTTTCAAAATAGGTGTAGGTGTCTGCATTGTATAATTTTGCGTCGAAAGTATAACCATGCTCGGTCCTCAAGTGAACTCTTTTTACCTCCATAGTTTTCATAGGACTGAAACCAATCTTATCCAAGACAAAAATTCTTGCATGGCAGGGGATACGCTTGTAGAATATAAAAAAATTAAAATTATAAGTTGAAGCAAAAGAAGCAGAAGTCATGCATAATTACGAAAAAAGACTTGTTGTTGTGACTTACTGTATCCACTTCGAAGGTCTCATCCAGCTTGATGCTGAAGCGCCTATCATCAACTAGGAAATGTCTGCCGCACAGGCCGCGCTCGTCTTCGCAGTATTCGCACATACCGAAATCCTTTTCGTCGTCAGAAATTTCCTATGTTCATAGTAGAAACATTAATTGAAAATCGATCGAAGGCAACTACCAGAAAACTCAAAAGTCAACTCGAAATGTCGTTTAATTCTCTTTCTAGCAAATCCGGGGCACTCGATATTTCCTACATATTCTAGCACAAGTCATGCTTAAATTCACGGAAAAATCCGGCATGACCTTTGCTAAAATAGGACATATCGAGCAACTGAAATTTGTCGGGACAGAAACGAATCAACATTCCGGCAAAACATAGGCCACTCGAAGGCACATTGCAAACAAGAACACCCAGACATACTCTATATTCAGAATGCATCATCATCGACAGGAATGACATGGCAACTATATAGCACTAGCATTTTCATCATCGACATTTACAACACATTATCATTTGGCTATTCTCACCTAGAGGTCTTAAGTGGTCGACGATGGGGACGACTGCGGGGATGAGGCAGGGGCAAACTTGATTTCTGCAAAAACAAAATATATTATCCACTTACTATAAATAAACTAATTCTATTAAGCACTTACTATAAATAAACTAATTCTATTAAGCACTTACTATAAATAAACTAATTCTATTAAGCACTTACTATAAATAAACTAGTTCTATTTAGCACTTGCTATAAATAAACTAGTTCTATTAAGCACTTACTATAAATAACCTAGTTCTATTAAGCACTTACTATAAATAAACTAGTTATATTAAGCACTTGCTATAAATAAACTAGTTATATTAAGCACCTACATTCTACCTATCTATACCGTAGTTCTAGCCCTAACATCTATCCATCCATCTATCTATATACACTACAAAAAAATACACTTTCGTGATGATACGTGTTTGTCACAGTAGGTCGCGTTTTCTGTCATGCATGTACATCCATGACAAATTTATGACAGAATCTATATTGTCATACATGTGCTGTCGTAGAAGTGTTCCATGACATTGCCAAAATTATCATCACGGAAGTGTCCACTTCCATGACGATAAATCGCGCGTCACAGAAGTGCTTTCGTCAAGGGTGACCGACACGTGGCATCCACTGTAACGGAATGCCGTTAAGCTATCGAGTCGGGTTTTGGATCCAATAACCCGTTAACAGCCCCGACCAATGGGGATTTTCCACGTGTAAAATCATCATTGGCTGGAGGAAACACGTGTCGGCTCATCGTTGGGACAGATGTCATCCACTCATTGGACGGAAGGCGCCTATGATACGTCGACACGTGGCACGGCCCAACAGAGGCCCATTCATTTGAAAAGGCCAGCCCATTTGACTTGGTCAAAAGGTGGCGGGCCGGCCCATGGAAAGCCTGTTAACGGCCTGTTCGCATATAGCCCATTTACAGCCCGCTAATCCAAGGCCCGTTACACCCTATCCTAATTAGGCCCAGTAGCGTCATCTGGGCCATCCAATATGAATCCAGTCCGTTTTCACTTCTGGCCCATGTATGGCCCATGACGTCTTTCGGCCCATATGAGGCCCTATGTAACTCTTGGCCTATTAACGTCCCGTGGTGAAACTGACCCGTAATGAACAGTGTATCACTTTACACCCATTAACGGCCCGTGGTGAAACTGGCCCGTAATGAGTAGTGTATCACTTTATACCCATTAACGACCCGTTATTTCGTTGGGCCGTTTCCAGCCCATGTTATGTTTCGGCCTTCTCAGAGCCCATTTATTCTTGGGCTCATTTCCAGCATTCGTTTACTTACGACCCGTTACTATCATTTTCTGCTTGTGGGCCAAATTCAGCCCGTGGTTACAGTCGGCCCCTTTGTGGTCCGTTAATACGTTAGGTCGTTTTCATAGCGTCATCAAATACGGCCTATTAACGATGGCCCGTTATGGTCGGCCCATGAAGGTACGATTCCAACTCTAGCCCGTTTACGGCCATAATGCGGCCTGTTATTGGCCCACGTTTGGCCAATCAATCATACGGCCCGTATAAGGCCCATTGATGATACGGCCCGTAGAAGGCCCATTGTTTCTACGGCCCGTAGAAGGCCTACTGTTTCTACGGTCCGTAGAAGGCCCACTGTTTCTACGGCCCATAGGAGGCCTAGTGTCACTACAGTAAATATTAGCCCATGGTTATTGTGGCCTAGTTTTAAAAAATAGGTTATTGCAGCCACTAGCAAACCACGGAAAAAGAACTGCACTGACTACAAGCAAACAAATAAACAAGACAACAAGGAAATAAATAAGCAAGCAACTTATGCTAGGCTATCACGGCTATTACACATATTACATCCACTGGGCATCAAAGTTCGCCACCAGTGCAAATATAGGGAACAAAGCAGCATATAAACGCCGCAGTAAAACAAGTCCAGAACTGAAACCACTTCAGAAGAGTTCAAGAAACAATATCTTGGGTACCCATAATGCTGGCAAGATGCTTAGCAAGCTTATTAACTTTCTCTTGTTTGGCGCTTAAATCCTCCAGCGCTTGTTGTTGCACAAGAAAGTACGCATCTGAATTTGCAGGGACTTCCTCAGTCCTTCGGCTTCTTGGCGCAGCACAGCTGACTGATGCCTTTCAGCTTGTAGATGATACTGAAGAAGCCGAAGTGATTCAGGCAGCGAGTTCGAAGAGCTTGTGCCAGCGGTACTGGCCAGTAACTTGAACACTACATCAACGCAGGATTGTGGGGTTTTCTCATTGTCTACAAGATCATTTTTATCACCTTTCTTGGAGACCAATAGGATTGTCTCACTATCTTGAACCTTATCTGCATTACTTTCTCTACCATTGCATAGTGGGGTGCTCTTCTCCAATATTCTGTTTGCATACTACAAGAGAAACAAGCAGACACATCACAGGTTTAGCTTGTCGTATACGAAACTCATTTTGGTAAACCGGTTCAGTAGTAAGGTGGACATGATAACAGCATGAAACAAACATATATCTATTTACTATGGTCACTGTATTGTCCATATCATTCTAGTTTATGTTCCCTAATCAAGATAGAGACACAGTTCAACTCGTATATTTTTAAGACACAGCAGCATAGACAGAATATAAGTGTGAGAAACTACACAGCATTGGCAGCACTTGTAATGTGCATCACATGAGAACATAACTGTTTATACAACTTAAACTGAAATCAACATAGAGCAAGAAATTAGAACAGCAATCCAGTTAAAGAAATAGGTTTAAAACATACCTGTTCCGCCATTGGAGTTTCAATTGGATCCTTCAAATTCGAAAGTAGTTGGTATGAGTAAATACAGTGATGCAACAGCAAAGGAGTATGGACCATAGCTACGGAATCTGACCTGAGAACAGTTGCTCTTCTGCTTTAAACGTGGAGTTTGGGTTAGCTGTGGTGATCTTCGTGCTTTGGGCACCGCAGTAGCTTTACAAACTGCTCATGTGGGGGTACTCTGTGGTGGACATGGTGCTTTGTCAACTATAAGTGGGTTACTATCCGCTGGGGTTGCGGTTAGATGGGTTGTAGCTGGTTCTCTGCCCAACGGTGTAAGTGTGCAATGTGGAAGAGTCTCGATTATGTGTGGTGGGGCTAGTTTGTGGGCCAGTACAACCATGGTTCCATCTGCATCGATGGGTAGCACCGTCTTTTGTGAAGAACGGGTTTTTGCTCCCTTAGATACTGCCATCACCCCCTCCAATTCAAATGGCTGATAAACAAGAAAAGAAATTGAACGTACAAACATTGTATGATAGACAGATGTGGTAATTCACATATATGTTGTCTAACCAAACAGGACAGCATGACACAATTTCACATATATGATGCCTAACTAAACAGGATAGCATGACACAGTTTCAGATATATGATGGATAACTTAACAGGATATAATGGCATGATTCAACATATGATGAGTACCTAAATAGGATGACATGACAAAACTATATGATGTCTTTCTAAAATAGGTTGGGATGAAATAATTCACATACATGTTGTCTAAGTATACAGGATGGCATGATATAATTGACATAATTGATTCATATACTATGCAGCTCGCACTCGCATGTATGATCTCTAAACTAAGCAGATAGAATTCAATATTGTGCATATGATGTCTAAACTAAGCAATGCAAGCCACCATATGCATCATATGAGAAATATAAACATTGAAACTTAGAGCATACACCTCAGGTGGGATATAGGACTGGTCATCTGTCTCTGAATCCTCCTTTGAGGAGCTCCCTGTAACCATCGGGATATATGCTTCAACAGGTACCATTGCCTGCTCTGAAGACCTTGTTTTCACTCCAGATTTTTCCATAACCGGCTCAAATGGCTGATACACATGAAGAGTAGTTCAATATACACAGATTGTCGACAAATGGAATACGTAGTGAAAAAAAAGATGGCATGAGATAATTCACATATATGATGCCTGGCTCCATGGCGGTGCATAATTCACATATATGATAACTGGCTGAAAAACATGGCATTGCATAATTCACATATCTGATATAGAAAGCAAACAGGAGGCATTCACACAAAGCTTGTCTAATCTAAGCAGATGGCATGGCAATGCAAGACACCATATGCATGATATGAGCAATATAACCCAGCCAAGTTAGAGCATGCACCTCGGGGGGGAATACGACTGGTCATCTCTCTCTGAATCCTCCTCTGAGGAGCTATATGTAACCAGCAATAAATCTGCATCGACAGTTAGCACTGACTTCTCAGAAGACCTTGTTTTCACTCCAGATTTTCCCATGACCGACTCAAATGGCTGATGCACAGGAAGAGTAGATGAATGTATAAAGATTGTTGACAAATGGAATACATTATGGAAAAAATATGGCACAATACAATTCACATATACGATGTCTGGCTAAACCGGATGGCATTGCATGATTCACGTATATGATGCCTGGCTAAAGAAGATGGCATCGCATAATTCCCATATACTCCCTCCGTTCCTAAATATTTGTCTTTTTAGAGATTTCAAATGGACTACCACATACGGATGTATATAGATATATTTTAGAGTATAGATTCACTCATTTTGTTCCGTATGTAGTCAGTTGTTGAAATCTCTAAAAAGATAAATATTTAGGAATGGTGGGAGTATGATATAGAAACCAAACAGGTGGCATTCACACAAAGCAAATCTAAACTAAGCAGATGACATATAAGATGTATAATGTAAGCAATGCAAGGCGCCATATGCATGATATGACCAACATCAGCATGCCAGGTTAGAGCAAACACCTCAGGTGGTAAACAGGCGTGTTCGGCTCCTTCTGAATCTCCATCTGAACAGTTATCTTCCTCTGGAATACAATCTGGAAATGCAGGAGGGGGGCACTTCACCCACCATGGAGCGGCGTCTGCATGACATTATATTCGGACGCAACGGTCTTCTCTTTTTCTCTACATGTTCAGTACGATTGTGTACAATATCTGACATGCATAATAAAAAAATAGTTAGATTTTGTAAGGTCTAAGGGGTGCATGCAAAAATCAAGACTGATGGTAGCAAACGAGTGGATGGATCCAAAACTAATGATAGCAGGTAGATTATAGCTTCAGTTTAAAAAGATAGACAATGGATCATCTATTGTTTGTTGCCCACCAAACATGAACCACATAGAAGACCCTAGATGAACCAGATAGTAGACAGATACTATTCGTTGCTGGCTAGATATGAGACCCATAGGCAATTCAAAACTCAAGATTGAACGATAAAGTAGCGGGTAATCATAACCGATGTATAACGTAAGCAAACATGAAAGACTGCAACCTCTCTTCCGGAACTGTGTAGTCCTCAGGTTCATCTGCTCAGTCGATGATGGTAATGCAGTTGGCGTGGCTGCCGGCAACGGGGAAGATGATCTGAGGCGGCGAAAGGAAGTCTGCAGGGGGGATCTCTGCTGCAGTGAACGCTTCTGTCGATGGTGCACCTCAGGTGGGGTGGATGACGGCACGGCAGGAGCAGGACATAACACACAGAGTTTTCTTTGACGCCTATCCGAAAATGAAGTAAATCTGTAAGGGCTCCTTAGAATTGGAGGATTCTATAAACGCAGGGACAGGAAAAACACAGGAATAGGATAGGAATGCACGTGCAAAACAGAGCATTTGGAAACATAGGATTTCAGTCAACCTGGGTGTTTGGCTCACATGAATTGGAAGAACAGAGGAATGGAGAAACAAAGTGATGCGACGAGTGTACAACCTCTTTGGCATAGCCTTGTGGACCTCTGCATCATCGGGTTGGACGTGGAGGATGGTGATGATGCTGGTGTGACTATCGGAGGCGGGGAAGAAGATCCAAGGCCTCTGGAAACGGCGCCGAGGGTACTGCTCCGCTGTGATGGATGGTTCCGTCGTTGGAGGAGCTCCGCAAAGGTGTACGGCGACGAGGCTGGAGCATGACAAGACACACAACGTTAATCTGAAGTGGGACCCTAATATCATCTGCAATAGATGATGTAAAATACATCACCAAAAAGTGCTATATGTAAAACGCATCAGCCGCGCCACGGCCGCTCCGACAGATGCTGTAAGTACTGTTCACTCTGAACTTAACTGAAGAAAATGAACTTCACAGTCGAAACTGAATTTTACTGTCGAAACTGATTGAACTAGTAATAGAGCATTGCAATAGATGTTTAGGGCGTTCGAGCACTAGTAGCACAGAAGAAGTGATCTAAATCAGCACACGCTCGAGCACGGAACGCACTAGGAGAGAGAAAGTCGTGCAGTAGCACCGCGAGCGAGTGCTAAAGCAGCAACTCCTGTAGCTGCCAGAGGTCGTGCAGCAGCAGCAGCGCAAGCGAGAGCAAGAGCAGAGCAGCAGCACGAACGAAAGCAGGAGCAGTGCAGCAGCGCGACCGACAGCAAGAACGAGCCGCAGCGCGAGCGAGAGCCGGAGCAGCTGCAGCTAGTGCCGTTGTGGAAGTCGCCGCCGAGGAAGCAATGACATGGGGGAGAGATGCCGTGGATGATGTGGCCGGCGACGGCACCGTCGATGGAGACACGCCATGTCTGCTCGGTATCGAGCACCGGTAGCCCCGTGAGATCGAATAAAAGATAAAATGCAGCGGTGAGTGCAGAACCTCCTTGGTGGCGCTGAGTTGGCCTCGGCTTCATCGGAGGAATTGGTGAGGGTGCTGCGCTTCCAGTGGGGCAGGTCAAGACGGCGCTGTGGGGATTGAGGTGGCGCGATAGACGAGGCGAACGTCGGGGCAGCTCCTTGGAGGTGGAGGTCGGGGCGGCTGATCCGGCGGGACGACGAGATCGACAACGGATCCTCATTCGGTGCGGTGGATGAGGGACGGCCAGCTGTTGCGGTGGACGATGTAGGCAGGGAAGAGTCTCCGGCTGGGCGGCGGTCGAGAGGCCGACGGAGGAGCGTGGGGTTTCGCTGGTTTTGGTGGCCTCGGTGTACGAATGGGGGGCGAAGGGGGAGGGGGGAGCCAAGCTTAGGGACGCGCTTGTCCGAAATGTAGGGTAAGTTACCAGCGTACCCCCACCGGTTTTGACACCACGACGTGGAGCTTCATTTCCGGCTGAGGGGTAGAAGGGTGATTTCGCGTGTCTGGGCTGCGGGAGCGATTTCGGATGAGGAGGGAGTTCTCGCGCGCGTCCAAATTTCGGGATAACAAGGCGCGGCGCGGGTTGAAGAAGCGGGAGTTTCAAAGCAGGTGAGACAAAAAATACTCGAGCTTGAAAATTTCGGGATAACAAGGTGCGGATTCCTTGTTCGGCTGAACAAACTTAACGTGTAAAAAAACAATTCATACAAGACACAAGAGAGTCATGTCCCCTTTTACTATATTGCTATAGATGCCATTGAAAAAACTACAAGAAAAATGTAAAAAAAATCGGGAGAACAAGATTACCCTGCACAGTACCAAATCGATTCGCACTTCCCTCAACAACAACAAAAAACAAATCAATTCCCACCAAAGAAAGAGTAATGTCCTTTTTATATGATTACAGATGCCATGATCTTGAATTTCAATTTTTGAATCCACGTCATGTTGAATTCAAATATATCGTTAGGTGACCTTGCGGTTTATAATTGATGTTGTCGTACATTTTGATCTTCCATCATATATGAACACTTTACTCCACCATGTGAACATATATATTGTCGTCTACCATATGGACTAAATTTGAATCAATTTTCCTTATTTGAATACGAGTGTTGTCAAGTTATACAATAATTTAAATATTATCTTGATAACAAAAAACATACATATAGCAGTAATCATATTTCACTATGAACTACATGTACCATACGCTCTCCAATTCAAATACTTGTATCCATTTTATGTTGAATTCAAATCAAAGTACATTATTGGTCTAGGTAGCGAGATGTTTGGGATAATCAAAACCCTGTTTTCATACGTATAATTTTTGGCTGAATTGGGACAAGTTTTGGTATAAGCCTCTTGCAAAACCGGAGATTCTCTCAACAAGCCTCGTGGTTCCGAGAGGGAACGTGTCACCTTTGTGTGCGAAACGATATACGATGCCTCCCCCCTAATTTTATTTACAGAGGCAACATAGAACTATATGAGTGCCCTGTTAAATGTTGGAATTATTTCGGGTTCATTTGGCCTTTTTATACATTAATTGAGTTTATGGACTTTTAATGTGCATAATCTAAATATGAATTGCATGCACATGCTCCGGTGCACCAAAGTGGGTTGAAAAATCACATGTGTGTCCTTGGTTGAATTTCTAGGTCCCATGGAAGAAATGAGAATGAAATTCAAACATCTAGGCGTCATGACTCGGCCGAGAACATCGAGAAACTTTGATTTTAAATTCATGTAAATCCAAAACTCGCGTGGAAATCATGAAACTTGGCATGGTGTCATGTCATGGCACTAACATGTTGTGGTAAAAAATTGGGCCGATTTGGAAGCTCGTGGTTCTAAGAGGGAACGTGCCACCTTTGAGTGTGAAACGATATACGCTGCCCCCCCTTGAGTTTCTTAACAAAGGCAACATAGAACTACATTAGTGCCCTGTTAAATTTTGGAATTATTTCGGGTTCATTTGTCGTTTTTATACATTAATTGAGTTTCTGGTCATTTAATGTGCATAAGTCAAATTTGAACTACAAGCACATGCTCTCGTGCACCAAAGTTGGTTGAAAAATCACATTTGTGTCCTCGGGTGAATTTCTAGGTCCCATGCAAGAAATGAGAATAAAATTAAAACATCTGGGCATCGTGGCTCGGCCGAGAACATTGAGAAACTTGTTTTTAAAATTCTTGTAAATCCAAAACACGTCTAAAAATCATGAAACTTGGCATGGATGTCATGTCATGGTACTACCATGTTGTGGTAAAACAATTGGCCGAATAGGAACGGATTTTTGTATAAGCTTCTTGCAAACCGAAGCTTCTCTCAAGAAGGCTCGTGGTTCTAAGAGGGAACGTGCCACCTTTGAGTGCGAAACGATATACGTTGTCCCCCTTGAGTTTATTTACAAAGGCAACATAGAACTACATGAGTGCCCTGTTAAATTTTGGAATTATTCCGGCTTCGTTTGGCCTTATTTACATATTAATTGAGTTTTTGGTCATTTAATGTGCATAATTCAAATTTGAACTACAAGCACATGCTCCCGTGCACCAAAGTTGGTTGAAAAATCACATTTGTGTCCTCGGGTGAATTTCTACTCCCTCCTTCCATCTATATAGGTCCTAATGCGTTTTTCGAGGCTAACTTTGACCAAACGTTAGAGCAATAATATATGACATGCAACTTACACAAAGCATACCTTCAAATTTGTATGTCAAAGGAGCTTCCAATAATATAATTTTCATAGTATACATCTCATGTGCTATTAATCTTGTCAATAGTGAAAGGCTGTCTTGAAACACACATTAGGCCCTATATAGATGGAAGGAGGGAGTAGGTCCCATGCAAAAAATAAGAATAAAATTCAAACATCTGGGCATCGTGGCTCGGTCGAGAACATTGAGAAACTTGGTTTCAAAATCATGAAACTTGACATGGTGTCATGTCATGGTAGTACCATGCCGTGGTAAAAAAAATTGGCCGAATAGGAACAAATTTTGGTATAAGCTTCATGTAAATCGGAGCTTCTCTCAAGAAGGCTCGTGGTTCTGGGAGGGAACTGTTGGAAATATGCCCTAGAGGCAATAATAAATGGTTATTATTATATTTCTTTGTTCATGGTAATTGTCTATTGTTCATGCTATAATTGTGTTATCCGGAAATCGTAATGCATGTGTGAATACATAGACCACAACGTGTCCCTAGTAAGCCTCTAGTTGACTAGCTCGTTGATCAACAGATAGTCATGGTTTCCTGACTATGGACATTGGATGTCATTGATAACGGGATCACATCATTAGGAGAATGATGTGATGGACAAGACCCAATCCTAAGCATAGCTCAAAGATCGTGTAGTTCGTTTGCTAGAGCTTTTCCAATGTCAAGTATCTTCTCCTTAAACCATGAGATCGTGCAACTCCCGGATACCGTAGGAGTACTTTGGGTGTGCCAAACGTCACAACGTAACTGGGTGACTATAAAGGTACACTACGGATATCTCCGAAAGTGTCTGTTGAGTTGGCACGGATCGAGACTGGGATTTGTCACTCCGTATGATGGAGAGGTATCTCTGGGCCCACTCGGTAATGCATCATCATAATGAGCTCAATGTGACTAAGGAGTTAGTCACGGGATCACGCATTGCGGTACGAGTAAAGAGACTTGCCGGTAACGAGATTGAACAAGGTATTGGGATACCGACGATCGAATCTCGGGCAAGTAACATACCGATTGACAAAGGGAATTGTATACGGTATTGATTGAATCCTCGACATCGTGGTTCATCCGATGAGATCATCATGGAACATGTGGGAGCCAACATGGGTATCCAGATCCCGCTGTTGGTTATTGACCGGAGAGGCGTCTCGGTCATGTCAGCATGTCTCCCGAACCTGTAGGGTCTACACACTTAAGGTTCGGTGACGCTAGGGTTGTAGAGATATGAGTATGCGAAAACCCGAAAGTTGTTCGGAGTCCCGGATGAGATCCCGGACGTGACGAGGAGTTCCGGAATGGTCCGGAGGTGAAGAATTATATATAGGAAGTCCAGTTTCGGCCACCGGGAAAGTTTCGGGGGTTATCGGTATTGTACCGGGACCACCGGAAGGGTCCCGGGGGTCCACCGGGTGGGGTCACCTATCCCGGAGGGCCCCATGGGCTGAAGTGGGAAGGGAACCAGCCCTTAGTGGGCTGGGGCGCCCCCCATGGGCCTCCCCCCTGCGCCTAGGGTTGGAAACCCTAGGGTGGGGGGCGCCCCACTTGACTTGGGGGGGAAGTTTCCCCCCCTTAGCCGCCGCCCCCCCATAGATGGGTTCTTGGCCGGCGCCCCCCTCCCAGGGGGCCTATATAAAGGGGGGGAGGGAGGGTAGCAATACTACAGCCCTTGGCGCCTCCCTCCTCCCCTGCAACACCTCTCCCTCTCGCAGAAGCTTGGCGAAGCCCTGCCGAGATCCCGCTACATCCACCACCACGCCGTCGTGCTGCTGGATCTCCATCAACCTCTCCTTCCCCCTTGCTGGATCAAGAAGGAGGAGACGTCGGTGCTCCGTACGTGTGTTGAACGCGGAGGTGCCGTCCGTTCGGCACTCGGTCATCGGTGATTTGGATCACGGCGAGTACGACTCCATCAACCCCGTTCATTGGAACGCTTCCGCTCGCAATCTACAAGGGTATGTAGATGCACTCCTTTCCCCTCATTGCTAGTATACTCCATAGATGGATCTTGGTGATGCGTAGGAAATTTTAAAATTCTGCTACGATCACAAACAGTGGCATCATGAGCCAGGCCTATGCGTAGTTACTATGCACGAGTAGAACACAAAGCAGTTGTGGGCGTAGATGTTGCCAATTCTTCTTGCCGCTACTAGTCTTATCTTGTTTCGGCGGTATTGTGGGATGAAGCGGCCCGGACCAACCTTACACGTACGCTTACGTGAGACGGGTTCCACCGACTGACATGCACTAGTTGCATAAGGTGGCTAGCGGGTGTCTGTCTCTCCCACTTTAGTCGGAACGGATTTGATGAAAAGGGTCCTTATGAAGGGTAAATAGAAATTGGCATATCACGTTGTGGTTTTACGTAGGTAAGAAACGTTCTTGCTAGAAACCTATACAAGCCACGTAAAAACTTGCAACAACAACTAGAGGACGTCTAACTTGTTTTTGCAGCATGTGCTATGTGATGTGATATGGCCAAAAGATGTGATGAATGATATATGTGATGTATGAGATTGATCATATTCTTGTAATAGGAATCATGACTTGCATGTCGATGAGTATGACAACCGGCAGGAGCCATAGGAGTTGTCTTTATTATTTTGTATGACCTGCATGTCATTGAATAACGCCATGTAAATTACTTTACTTTATTGCTAAATGCGTTAGCCATAGAAGTAGAAGTAATCGTTGGCGTGACAACTTCATGAAGACACGATGATGGAGATCATGATGATGGAGATCATGGTGTCATGCCGGTGACAAAGATGATCATGGCGCCCCGAAGATGGAGATCAAAGGAGCAAAATGATATTGGCCATATCATGTCACTATTTGATTGCATGTGATGTTTATCATGTTTTGCATCTTATTTGCTTAGAACGACGGTAGTAAGTAAGATGATCCCTTATGATAATTTCAAGAAAGTGTTCCCCCTAACTGTGCACCGTTGCGAAGGTTCGTTGTTTCGAAGCACCACGTGATGATCGGGTGTGATAGATTCTAACGTTCTCATACAATGGGTGTTGACGAGCCTAGCATGTACAGACATGGCCTCGGAACACACGCAATACACTTAGGTTGACTTGACGAGCCTAGCATGTATAGACATGGCTTCGGAACACGGAGGACCGAAAGGTCGAGCATGAGTCGTATAGAAGATACGATCAACATGGAGATGTTCACCGATCTTGACTAGTCCGTCTCACGTGATGATCGGACACGGCCTAGTTAACTCGGATCATGTTTCACTTAGATGACTAGAGGGATGTCTATCTGAGTGGGAGTTCATTGAATAATTTGATTATATGAACTTAATTATCATGAACTTAGTCTAAAATCTTTACAATATGTCTTGTAGATCAAATGGCCCATGTTGTCCTCAACTTCAACGCGTTCCTAGAGAAAACCAAGCTGAAAGATGATGGCAGCAACTATACGGACTGGGTCCGGAACCTGAGGATCATCCTCATAGCTGCCAAGAAAGATTATGTCCTAGAAGCACCGCTAGGTGAAGCACCAATCCCAGAGAACCAAGACATTATGAACGCTTGGCAATCACGTGCTGATGATTACTCCCTCGTTCAGTGCGGCATGCTATACAGCTTAGAACCGGGTCTCCAAAAGTGTTTTGAGAAACATGGAGCATATGAGATGTTCGAAGAGCTGAAAATGGTTTTCCAAGCTCATGCCCGGGTCGAGAGATATGAAGTCTCTGACAAGTTCTTCAGCTGTAAAATGGAGGAAAACAGTTCTGTTAGTGAGCACATACTCAGAATGTCTGGGTTACACAACCGCTTGTCTCAGCTGGGAGTTAATCTCCCGGATGACGCGGTCATTGACAGAATCCTTCAGTCGCTTCCACCAAGCTACAAGAGCTTTGTGATGAACTTCAATATGCAGGGGATGGAAAAGACCATTCCTGAGGTATATTCGATGCTGAAATCAGCGGAGGTGGAGATCAAAAGGAACATCAAGTGTTGATGGTGAATAAAACCACTAAGTTCAAGAAAGGCAAGGGCAAGAAGAACTTCAAGAAGGACGGCAAGGGAGTTGCCGCGCCCGGTAAGCCAGTTACTGGGAAGAAGTCAAGGAATGGACCCAAGCCTGAAACTGAGTGCTTTTATTGCAAGGGAAGTGGTCACTGGAAGCGGAACTGCCCCAAATACTTAGCGGACAAGAAGGCCGGCAACACCAAAGGTATATGTGATATACATGTAATTGATGTGTACCTTACCAGTACTCGTAGTAGCTCCTGGGTATTTGATACCGGTGCGGTTGCTCATATTTGTAACTCAAAACAGGAACTGCGGAATAAGCGGAGCCTGGCGAAGGACGAGGTGACGATGCGCGTCGGGAATGGTTCCAAGGTTGATGTGATCGCCGTCGGCACGCTACCTCTGCATCTACCTACGGGATTAGTTTTAAACCTCAATAATTGTTATTTAGTGCCAGCTTTGAGCATGAACATTGTATCTGGATCTCGTTTAATTTGAGATGGCTACTCATTTAAATCCGAGAATAATGGTTGTCTATTTATATGAGACATATGTTTTATGGTCATGCCCCGCTGGTCAATGGTTTATTCTTGATGAATCTCGAACGTGATGTTACACATATTCATAGTGTGAATACCAAAAGATGTAAAGTTGATAACGATAGTCCCACATACTTGTGGCACTGCCGCCTTGGTCACATTGGTGTCAAGCGCATGAAGAAGCTCCATGCAGATGGACTTTTGGAGTCTCTTGATTACGAATCATTTGACATGTGCGAACCATGCCTCATGGGTAAGATGACCAAGAGTCCGTTCTCCGGAACAATGGAGCGAGCAACCAACTTGTTGGAAATCATACATACCGATGTGTGCGGTCCAATGAGTGTTGAGGCTCGCGGAGGATATCGTTATGTTCTCACTCTCACTGATGACTTAAGTAGATATGGGTATGTCTACCTAATGAAACACAAGTCTGAAACCTTTGAAAAGTTCAAGGAATTTCAGAGTGAGGTTGAGAATCAACGTGACAGGAAAATAAAATTCTTACGATCAGATCGTGGTGGAGAATATTTAAGTCACGAATTTGGTGCGCACTTAAGGAAATGTGGAATCGTTTCACAACTCACGCCGCCTGGAACACCTCAGCGAAACGGTGTGTCCGAACGTCGTAATCGCACTCTATTGGATATGGTGCGATCTATGATGTCTCTTACCGATTTACCGCTCTCATTTTGGGGCTATGCTTTAGAGACTGCCGCATTCACTTTAAATAGGGCTCCGTCGAAATCCGTTGAGACGACACCGTATGAATTATGGTTTGGGAAGAAACCTAAGCTGTCGTTTCTAAAAGTTTGGGGATGCGATGCTTATGTCAAGAAACTTCAACCTGAAAAGCTCGAACCCAAGTCGGAAAAATGCGTCTTCATAGGATACCCTAAGGAAACCATTGGGTATACCTTCTACCTCAGATCCGAAGACAAGATCTTTGTTGCCAAGAACGGGTCCTTTCTAGAGAAAGAGTTTCTCTCGAAAGAATTAAGTGGGAGGAAAGTGGAACTTGATGAGGTGATAGTCACCCCTTCCGAACCGGAAAGTAGCGCAGCGCGGGAAGATGTTCCTGTGGTGCCTACACCGACTGGGGAGGAAGTTAATGATGATGATCATGAAGCTTCGGATCAAGTTACTGCTGAACTTCGTAGGTCCACAAGGACACGTTCCACACCAGAGTGGTACGGCAACCCTGTCCTAGAAATCATGTTGTTAGACAATGGTGAACCTTCGAACTATGAAGAAGCGATGGCGGGCCCGGATTCCGACAAATGGCTAGAAGCCTTGAAATCCGAGATAGGATCCATGTATGAAAACGAAGTATGGACTTTGACTGACTTGCCCGATGATCGGCGAGCCATAGAAAATAAATGGATCTTTAAGAAGAAGACAGACGCGGATGGTAATGTGACCATCTATAAGGATCGACTTGTCGCTAAGGGTTATCGACAAGTTCAAGGGGTTGACTACGATGAGACTTTCTCACCCGTAGCGAAGCGGAAGTCTATCCGAATCATGTTAGCAATTGCCGCATACTATGATTATGAGATATGGCAGATGGACGTCAAAACGGCATTCCTTAACGGCTTTCTTAAGGAAGAATTGTATATGATGCAGCCGGAAGGTTTTGTCGATCCTAAGAATGCTAACAAGGTATGCAAGCTCCAGCGATCCATCTATGGACTGGTGCAAGCATCTCGGAGTTGGAACATTCGCTTTCATGAGATGATCAAAGCGTTTGGGTTTACACTGACTTATGGAGAAGCCTGTGTTTACAAGAAAGTGAGTGGGAGCTCTGTAGCATTTCTCTTATTGTATGTGGATGACATACTATTGATGGGAAATGATGTAGAATTCTTGGAAAGTATAAAGGCCTATTTGAATAAGTGTTTTTCAATGAAGGACCTTGGAGAAGCTGCTTATATATTAGGCATCAAGATCTATAGAGATAGATCAAGACGCCTCATTGGTCTTTCACAGAGTACGTACCTTGACAAGATATTGAAGAAGTTCAATATGGATCAGTCCAAGAAGGGGTTCCTGCCTGTATTCCAAGGTGTGCAATTGAGCACGACTCAATGCCCGACCACGGCAGAAGATAGAGAAAAGATGAGTGTCATCCCCTATGCCTCGGCCATAGGGTCTATTATGTATGCCATGCTGTGTACTAGACCTGATGTAAACCTTGTCGTGAGTTTGGTAGGAAGGTACCAAAGTAACGCCGGCATGGAACACTGGACAGCGGTCAAGAATATCCTAAAGTACCTGAAGAGGACTAAGGATATGTTTCTCGTTTATGGAGGTGACGAAGAGCTCGTCGTAAAGGGTTACGTCGACGCTAGCTTCGACACAGATCTGGATGACTCGAAGTCACAAACCGGATACGTGTATATTTTGAATGGAGGAGCAGTAAGCTGGTGCAGTTGCAAGCAAAGCGTCGTGGCGGGATCTACATGTGAAGCGGAGTACATGGCAGCCTCGGAGGCAGCACAGGAAGCAGTCTGGATGAAGGAGTTCATTACCGACCTAGGGGTGATTCCCAATGCGTCGGGCCCGATGACTCTCTTCTGTGACAACACTGGAGCTATTGCCCTTGCGAAGGAGCCCAGGTTTCACTGGAAGACCAGGCATATCAAGCATCGCTTCAACTCCATTCGTGAAAGTGTTCAAAATGGAGACATAGATATTTGTAAAGTACATACGGACCTGAATGTAGCAGATCCGTTGACTAAACCTCTCCCTAGAGCGAAACATGATCAACACCAGGACGCAATGGGTGTTCGATTCATCACAATGTAACTAGATTATTGACTCTAGTGCAAGTGGGAGACTGTTGGAAATATGCCCTAGAGGCAATAATAAATGGTTATTATTATATTTCTTTGTTCATGGTAATTGTCTATTATTCATGCTATAATTGTGTTATCCGGAAATCGTAATGCATGTGTGAATACAAAGACCACAACGTGTCCCTAGTAAGCCTCTAGTTGACTAGCTCGTTGATCAACACCTAGTCATGGTTTCCTGACTATGGACATTGGATGTCATTGATAATGGGATCACATCATTAGGAGAATGATGTGATGGACAAGACCCAATCCTAAGCATAGCTCAAAGATCGTGTAGTTCGTTTGCTAGAGCTTTTCCAATGTCAAGTATCTTCTCCTTAGACCATGAGATCGTGCAACTCCCGAATACCGTAGGAGTACTTTGGGTGTGCCAAACGTCACAACGTAACTGGGTGACTATAAAGGTACACTACGGGTATCTCCGAAAGTGTCTGTTGAGTTGGCACGGATCGAGAGTAGGATTTGTCACTCCGTATGACGGAGAGGTATCTCTGGGCCCACTCGGTAATGCATCATCATAATGAGCTCAATGTGACTAAGGAGTTAGTCACGGGATCATGCATTGCGGTACGAGTAAAGAGACTTGCCGGTAACGAGATTGAACAAGGTATTGGGATACCAACGATCGAATCTCGGGCAAGTAACATACCGATTGACAAAGGGAATTGTATACGGGATTGATTGAATCCTCGACATCGTGGTTCATCCGATGAGATCATCGTGGAACATGTGGGAGCCAACATGGGTATCCAGATCCCGCTGTTGGTTATTGACCGGAGAGGCGTCTCGGTCATGTCAGCATGTCTCCCGAACCCGTAGGGTCTACACACTTAAGGTTCGGTGACACTAGGGTTGTAGAGATATGAGTATGCGGAAACCCGAAAGTTGTTCGGAGTCCCGGATGAGATCCTGGACGTCACGAGGAGTTCCGGAATGGTCCGGAGGTGAAGAATTATATATAGGAAGTCCAGTTTCGGCCACCGGGAAAGTTTTGGGGGTTATCGGTATTGTACCGGGACCACCGGAAGGGTCCCGGGGGTCCACCGGGTGGGGTCACCTATCCCGGAGGGCCCCATGGGCTGAAGTGGGAAGGGAACCAGCCCTTAGTGGGCTGGGGTGCCCCCCATGGGCCTCCCCCCTGCGCCTAGGGTTGGAAACCCTAGGGTGGGGGGGCGCCCCACTTGACTTGGGGGGAAGTTTCCCCCCGTTGGCCGCCCCCCCCCATAGATGGGTTCTTGGCTGGCGCCCCCCCCCACTCCCAGGGGGCCTATATAAAGGGGGGGAGGGAGGGCAGCAATACTACAGCCCTTGGCGCCTCCCTCCTCCCCTGCAACACCACTCCCTCTCGCAGAAGCTTGGCGAAGCCCTGCCGAGATCCCGCTACATCCACCACCACGCCGTCGTGCTGCTGGATCTCCATCAACCTCTCCTTCCCCCTTGCTGGATCAAGAAGGAGGAGACGTCGCTGCTCCGTACATGTGTTGAACGCGGAGGTGCCGTCCATTCGGCACTCGGTCATCGGTGATTTGGATCACGGCGAGTACGACTCCATCAACCCCGTTCATTGGAACGCTTCCGCTCGTGATCTACAAGGGTATGTAGATGCACTCCTTTCCCCTCGTTGCTAGTATACTCCATAGATGGATCTTGGTGATGCGTAGGAAATTTGAAAATTCTGCTACGATCACCAACAGGAACGTGTCACCTTTGTGTGCATAATTCAAATTTGAAATACAAGCACATGTTCTAGTGCACCAAAGTTGGTTGAAAAATCACATGTGTGTGCTTGGGTAAATTTCTAGGTTCCATGCAAGAAATGGGAATGAAATTCAAAATTCTGGGCGTCGTGGCTGGGTTGGAAACATTGAGAAACTTAGTTTTTTAATTCCTGTAAATCCAAAACACGCATGAAAATAATGAAACTTGGCTTGGTGCCATGACATGGCACCAACATGCTGTGGTAAATTTGCAGTCCAATTTGCGAAGGCGCACACATTAACAATCAACAAAGTCATTTTGGAACAAGTGCTGTCACGTTACAATCGGAAACACAAGTATTATTGAAACCGTGGGCGTTTTACTTACTAGTACCATTTACGTGCTGCCACGCATCCCCATTTTTTATTAGCTAGGAGGCGCCGTGCAGGGTAGCTATTTAAGTACGAGAGGCGTGCGATCAGACCCCTGCGCGTGCTTATCGGGAGGAGAGCCCTTTGACCTCCATCTGCTGTCCACCTCTCTCCCAAGGTCTTCATTAATGGCGCCCAAGCCTCTGTTTAATGGTTTGGCTATGTCTCACTCGACTGAGATTTAAGAGAGAAAAAAGAAAATCTGAAAGCACGGATCTTGATGTAAGATCCGAAGGACCTATATAGCATCTACTGCGACTTATAGCAAGACTGATGAATATATAAGGACGATTATTTTTTTTATCAAAGAAGGGCTTGCCCCTTCCGATTTTTATTACTGAAAACCACCACAATTCACAAGAAGTTCAGCACAACTCCAGCCTAACACGAAGGACTAAAAGCTACCAGATTGAAATCGCAACATCCCAAGAGGCCAACAAAGGCCAAACATCCGCGCTAGAACCCAACATTTCACAACCGACGACACAATCCACATCCTAAACCGATTATTACATCAAAAGAAACCAAGAAACTGAAGGAAGCCCAGCAGCAACTAGAAGAACAGCAACGCCAGGGTCGCCACAGCAAGAGTTTTCTTCATTCCAGCCTCGCAACATTGATCTTCCACAGAAAGATAAGGACGATTAATTGTCTTACATAATTAGAAAGATAATTAAAAAAGCCACATGCAGCTACGCCCGAAATACACAAGGGCAAAAGAAGAAGGAAGACAAGGATCTGGCTCGCTGATCTCTACTTTCTTGATGCGTTGCTGCAGGCCGCGGGAACTAGTCTCCGCGGCGAGCGGTGATAAGCTCTTTCGTGTCCTCAAGACGCTGCTTGAGAACATCCACAGATTCCTCCACCAGCCTTTGGCGCTCGTTGCGGAGCATGTCATTCTCGTCCATAAGTTTCTTGACGATGACGCCGGTCCTCTTCAACAAGGCACTGGTCTCCTCCTGCTGGTCTGCACTTCGGACGATCTTCTCCCTCAGCAGGTCGCGCTCGGCCCGGAGCCTCTCATTGCCCTCCCTTAGTTGCCGGATGACGCCGGTAGCCTGTTCAAACGAGGCTTTCATGTCGTCCTGCAACCTCGCCCAGCCAGAGATCTGATCCATCTGGATATGGACGATCGCATGCATGCGCCTGCTACAGTCGTCGCCTGCCCGCGAGAAATTTTCCCAGGCCGCCGCGGCGCGGCGGGACATCTCTGCTGCATTCGTGGCATGGCGGGACATCTCTGCTGCTTCCGCGGCGCGGCCAGACCAGTCTGCTGCATCGACGGCGCGGCGGGACCTCTGTGCTACTTCAGCGGTGCGGCGGGACCTCTGTGCTGCTATTCCGCGCTGCGGGACATGTCGGCTGCTCTCGCAGCGAGGCGGGACATCTCTCGTGCTTCCGCTTCCATGCTCGCCTCTCCCTGGTGGCAATCTCTCGACCCAGAACTCACGCTGGCCATGGCAGACGCAAGGGAAGGATGCTGAATGACTTGTTTGTTTTTGTGGATGAGGAGTTGAGGAGGAATGTGCAGTCATCTTGGCATACTAGTATTTATAACCGAGTACTAATACGCTCCTAAGTGGGAAACCGTTTAGGTTGTGATCGGTGTGAACAGGTTTGCAATTCAATATAGCGTGGAGTAATTTGGAATGTGACGAGACGCAAGCTCAAAATTTATTGACGGTTCTAGTTTCGAAGTGCGGCACTATTCCCGAATGGAGTACTTCTTTTTCTACTCCCTCCTTTCCGGTTTTATAGGGCTTATCTCAAATTTTAGTTTTTCCATTTTATAAGGCTCAATTTGGTTGTTCCCCAACACATGTTCAGATTCCAAGGTGCATTAAATCATTGCATGCAAGTATTAAGAGAAAATTGACCAATGCATGTACTTTATGCATGCATGCATTGCAATTAATGCATTGATAAACATAATTTTTTGTAACGCCCCAAGACCGACGCTCCAGACGGCTTCCATGTTTTTCGTTGTTGTCATGTGTTTCGTTTGTTTGTTGCATTTATTATCATGTCATCATGAGCATTGCATTGTCATGTTTTTAAAACTTGCATTCGCTCGTAGTTGCCGCTCCTCGCTTCTCTCTGTTGCGTTCGTTGACCGTTCTGAGTCTAACCGGTTTTTCGATTCTCTCTTTTCTGACCGTTTGACCCTCTCTGCACAACCACCCACCCCCTCGCGCGCGTCCGAAAATTGTCCCGAACCCGACCCGGGTTGTTGTCACCGTTGGATTCGGATCATCCCCAAACATCTAGAAAACATCTCCGGTTTCTCATTTGGTCTCTTTAACCAATTTATTCTCGGACCGTCCGATTATAATCGGAGGGCCCGAATAGCCCCTAAACTAATTTCCCGCTATATAACCAGACAAACCCTAAAATCTAGGGAGATGTCCCATCCATCCCCGCCGCCACACTCCACCTTGTCGTCTCCCACCTCGGGATCTCCTCATCCCCCCCCCCAATCCACCGATCCACCCAACCAGAGCTCCTCCTCCCGTGCGCCTCCACCTGCGCCCGCATCCTTCGTCCTCCGCGCCCAGGCAGTCCCCGTCCGCGCCCTTCCTCCCCGCTCTTCCTTCCCTTCCTCTATCTCTTATCTTTTCCCCGCTCATCTCTCTGTTGCCTCCACAGGACGCCATGGCCCCGCCGTCAAGCTGCTCCGACCCGCCTGGAGCCCGACCTCGTGCGCCACCTCCTCGCTCCCCTTGTCAGCCCGAAGCCTCCACCGCCACCTCCTCTGCTTCCGGGGCCCGAGCGTCCTCTCGTCCAGGAGCACGAGCCCCTCGGCACCGCGCCACCCCGGCGAGCCAGTCAGCCGGCGACCTCGACCTCAGGTCGTCCTCCCTCGTGCCCTCTCTTCCTTTCCCTCCCCCCTCTCTCGGTCTCACCTCTCTCTGTCTCTCTTCGTCAGGGACAGGAACCAGACGAGCCCAGCTGCGGCCTCGCCGGAGAGCGCGCCAAGTCCACCGCCGTCGCCAAGTCCGGCCGCGGCCGTCGCCCCCTGCATCCTCTGTTTCATCTCGACCGCGCCCCTGCCTCGCGTTGACTCGCACAGCGCCCCAGCGCCCGCGCCTGGGCCACCGCTGTTTCGGTCTAGCGCCCCCCTCCGTTGCGCCAGGCCCACTGCACCCAAGGCATCCTCTGTAGATGGGCCAAGGCCCGCTGGGTGAGCCTCCAGCGCCCACCCTCCTTTTGGCCCTGCCAGATTCGGCATGCCATGTTTTTTCTGCTCTGGACGAATTTCTCTATTATCCAGGAGTTTATAGTTTTACAGAAAAACCCTTGCACTTCATGCATTTAATAACTTCACAACCATGCATCGGATTAAAATAATATAAATATGTAAAATGCTCAGAAATTTGTGTAGTTTAATAATATGCTGCTTGCACCCATGTTTAATATGTTTAAAGTGATGTTTATTTAATTTGCTCGAATGCCATGTTAAAATGATTTATTTCATAGCTAAATAACCGTAACTCGGATTTTAATAAACTTTATATGTAAATGGGGTAGAAAAATGCCTAGTTTAACATGGTGCACTTTATTTTGCTGTTTAACAACATTAAAATTGTGTTTATGGCAGAACAGTAGCAAATTCGAATTATGCATATGAGGATTTTTCCGGAATTGTTGTTTGTTGTTCTGGCCTCATTTAAATTGCCTAAAATAGGTAGTTTCCATATGCTTCACCTCTTGCCATGGTTAATAACATTTAATATTGTTGGGTCCATAAACGAGAGAGAACTAAATAATTAAATGTGGTGTTTCGCCAATATGCAACTCGTTGCATACTGAGCTCCACTTAATTTGTAGTGTTGTTTGTTGCACTTTGCCATGCCATGCCTCATTAAACCGGACATGCATCATATTTGTTTTTTTTTGCATCATGCCATGTGTATGTGGTGGTTGTTTATTATGTTGTTTGTTTCATACCCGGTTGTAGAGAACTTGACACTTGACTTAATTAGAACGCATCAACCGCGTGTGTAGCCGTGATGGTCTCTTCTCGGCGGAGTCCGGGAAGTGAACACGGTTTCTGGGTTATGTTTGACGTAAGTAGGAGTTCAGGATCAATTCTTGATCATTGCGAGTTCACGACCGTTCCGTTGCTTCTCTTCTCGCTCTCATTTGCGTATGTTAGCCACCATATAAGCTTAGTGCTTGCTGCAGCTCCACCTCATTACCCCATCCTTTCCTTTAAGCTTAAATAGTCTTGATCTCGCGGGTGTGAGATTGCTGAGTCCTCGTGACTCACAGATACTCCCAAAACAGTTGCAGGTGCCGATGATACCAGTGCAGGTGACGCAACTGAGCTCAAGTGGGAGCTTGATGAAGATCTTGTTCGTTGTGTTGTTTCTTTTCTTGTTGATCAGTAGTGGTGCCCAGTTGGGACGATCAGGGATCTAGCAGTTGGGTCGTCTTCTTTTCTTTTGGCTTTGACCGTAGTTGGTCTATGTGTGTACTCTGATTGATGTATGATTTAATTATGTATTGTGTGAAGTGGCGATTGTAAGCCAACTCTTTATCCCATTCTTGTTCATTACATGGGATTGTGTGAAGATGACCCTTCTTGCGACAAAACCACAATGCGGTTATGCCTCTAAGTCGTGCCTCGACATGTGGGAGATATAGCCGACTCGTGCGTGTTACATTTTTCGAGAAAAACAAGAGCATTAATTAGGTGCTTTTGCAAACTACAAAAAATATTCCACCACTCACCATCTTGGTTGGTGAGATTGTTGAATTAAGCCCTATAAACCGGAAAGGAGGGAGTACTGCTGTGTAGTGCAATAACTGGCACCGTCGTATACATATCTTACGGTTAATGGGGCGTTCGACAGGAATAGCTGCGTGGCGAGCTCTCACACACGCGTCTGTTTTTTCTCGAAAAGGAGGATGATGATCCCCGGCCTCTGCATCTGGGAGTCACACGCGCATCTGTAGCTATGAATTTTAGTGTTCTCAACCATCTGATTGGATCTATCATGGATGTACCTATATACTAAAACATGTCTAGATACATCTATATTTTGACAAATGGAAGGCATGTATTGTGGAACGGAGGGAGTGCTTGTCATCAAAATGGATAAAAAGGGACGTATCTAGATCTAAAATACGTCTACATACATCTCCTTTTATCCATTTTGATGACAAGTAGTACTTCTTACCCCAAGGAACTTTATATCCAACAGGCACAAAATATCCGTTCGACTGTAGGAAATTACTGATCTGATGTCGAAGTAATTGCTGCATCGCCACCAAAACCCACCATTTCTTAAGCTAAAGTAGACCAAGGTAATCCCTATATTAGCATATTACTAAGATAAACAGAAGGCACTGTAGAAACATTTAGGATGTGAGCTTGTCAATCTGAATGTGGAGGGACACAAGCTTAGCCCCGGCCAGCAGCTTGGGCGGAACTGTCAAGAAGGTCAGCTCCTGCACGTCGACGTCGCCGGGATCCTTGCTGCTTGTCACCTCCATTTCCACCTTGACGGCGTCGGTCGTGCCTTTGGGCTCCCCTGGCGGGCCGTTCGCCCACAGCTTGGCCACGTAGTGCGGCAGTGGGGACGCCCCCGCTCTAATGCAGACGACCGATACGGCGATAGGCGCGCCGATGTCGAGCACGCCGCCGACCAAGAAAAATGTGCGGCGGTCCTCCTCCGCGAACAGCAAGAGCCGTGGCTCCGACAGTGGCACTTGCAGCTGGAGCACCTTGCCGTACTGGATCCTGTGCACGGGCATGGGATGCGCGGTGCTGATGTGGTGGTAGAGCGCCGACGGCGGCCCTTTGTAGCCACAGACAGGCACGGGGCATTTGTAGGGCGCGAGCGGACACACGCTCTGGTGATCGGCGAGCTTGTGGTAAGTGACGTAGAGCCCACAGCCTTCATGCGGGCACTCCACCCTCACTGACGAAAGGACGGAGTCCACCGCCGTGTTTCGCACGTCGAAGCCACCGCCGCGCTCCCACTTCTGGCACTGCCGCTGGTTCCCGGGGCGCTCGACGCGGCAGTCCGCGCAGGCCAGGTGCCCTCCCTTGCACTACAGAAATCAATCGAACATCACATCAATCAAGAAACCTGCACCTTGCTCAATCAGCCGAACGGACGAGGTGTATTCGAACCTCATACACTGGAGGCGTCAAGGGGTGGAGGCACAAGGGGCAATGGAGCACGGTGAGGTCCATCGAGACCTTAGAGAGCTCCATCGTCGGGTCCTGTTCGGTCTGCATGATCTCGCCCTCCTTGTGCACAACCATCTCTCGACTTGGGCCGGGGTATTACAAAGCTTTACCGTCACATATTTTATACTACTTCAAGGTGCATTAAATCAACACATGCAAGTATCAAAAGGAGAGTCATGGCATGCATGCATGCGTTGTAATTAATGCATCGGTAAACGCAAATTATTGAAATATATCGAGTGCAATGCTTTGATGTATCGCGTCAACTCGTACATCAACGAGAAGTTTGATTATCCTCTCCCTCGCGGACTTAACTGCACCTGCCTTTGGCTGTATGACAGGTTGGCCACACACCTGTTGGGCCCACCTGTCATACACGCAAAGGCAGGAGCGGCCCTCCCTCGCCCATGAGCGTGGTGGCTGGCAAGACTAGGAGAATCTTTCGCTACATGCTCTCCCTCCCGCACGCGGTGGACATGCAGCAGTTCAATCGGTGTCAGATGGCCAGAAGCAAACTGTAGTACTCCTCTAGTGTAGTAGTACTCCATCATTGTTCGACTTCCCGAAGAGGCGAAGAGCCAAGCGCAGCTCGGACGCTCGTGTGGCAGTTTCATGTGTAGAGTAGTCTAGGATAGCGTGTACCGTGCGTGTAAGCTTAAAATCGTTGGGGTTGGCTCCATGCTATGTGGCCGTCTCGAAGTTTTTAAAAAAAATAAAAATAGTCTTCTGGCCCTACCTGACACCCTGGTGATTGTAGTTTCCACGCTCATCTGGTCAAGACAGGAATATATATTTTAATTTGTTTTTTTTTTTGAAAAGGGGGGACTCCCCGGCCTCTGCATCAGAACAATGCATACGGCCACATATATTTTAATTTGTGGTGGGTAAATGTTAGAGGTTGCAGCAAATATATTGTACACTACGGGTCTTTCAGCCAAGTTTAGAGGCAAGCATGTGGGCCCAGTGCTATGATATGTCGCGTCAACTCGTACAACAAGGAGAAGCTTGATTTTACTACACGCCTTCTCCCTCACCCATGCGCGCGGTTGCTCGCAAACGAGGACAGGCTTTTGCTTAGTAGTACTTCTACAACAAGCTATCCGTCCCGCTCGCGGTGGATGGACATGCAGCAGTGGATTCGACACTGTAGAAGCAGTAGTAGTAACATCATTGTTCGTCTTCTCGAAGAGGCGAAGAGCCAAGCGCAAACCGAACGTTGCAGTTGCGAACATTGGAGCATGCATATAGCCAGGCTCTTGCATGAGACAAAATTGCTATGTGAGCCAACTATTGTACTAGTACGTACAACTACTTGCTAGTATAGCCCTGTAAACCAGAAAGGAGTATTTTCCCTTCTAGAGATTTCAACAAGTGACTAGACTACACCGAGACGGAGTACATATGGAGCAAAATGAGTGAATCTGCACCGCAAATAAATACGTACTAGTTCTATCGTTTTCCTCTCCGAGGTGCACAATATTGAGTACACTGACTAGTCTCTTTTTGACACGCATTTACGTTTTTTTACACAGTACAGACGCAAGCGCTCATATATACGCGCATACACTCACCCCTATGAACGCACACACGCACGGCACTATCATCTTGAAATTTATGAAGTCACCATATGCACCTCGTCGTCGACGGGTCCATAGGTGCTTGAATGCCAAGGAGGGAGAGGCTAGCGGTTCCCGAGACGTTGAACGGTCAATGATGCATCCTCAATTACATGCAGAGGGAATTAATTGGAGAAGCAGAATAGAGCCAGCATGATGTGAATGCAACACAGTTTGGACTATCATATAATAAAGGCGCCCCATCACTCCAATCCATCAACTCCCAAGTCTCTGCGCAACACTGCTCACTCCAATCCAAGACCAAGTGACCAGAAGCCACAAGCACCTATGGAGGCAATGGACACGAGCGGCAGTCGGCTGTGCCAAATCATCCACGGCGCCAGCCTGCGGCCCCGCACCGCGCAGCGTTTCCAGACGGTGCTGGCGACCGCAGGCATCGTAGCCCTCGCCGATGCCGGCTTCGCCTCTCGCATGGACGACATGATGGTCAAATCCATCCGCAAGTTCACCACCGTCAAGAAGCGCGCGGACGACCTTGCCGTACTGCTCCAGCCCGCGCGCCCAAGCTCCTCATTGCCTGACACCCTCATCCGCCTCCATGGTGACGAACTCTTTCAAGCCCTGGTGGCCCTGCAGGTGCCGGAGGTCGTGACGAAGAATGTGCACCTCGAGGTCGCGCTCGCCGGGCAGCGCCTCGCCATGCAAGAAACCGTCGACCTGCACATCCACGTCTACGAGGAAATCGTCTACATAGGCCACTACAAGGCAAGCGAGGACAGAAAGACGTTGGCCTTCTTCCAGCGGCTGGAATCTTTGGACGCCATTGTTTAGAAGCACATCGACCTGGCCACGAAAGCCGCTGCTATTTAGGCGCCGTTCGGTGGGCCGGCGCCCTGAGTCGAGGAGGTGGACGTCGTCGATGGATGCATCTCTTCTTGCCTCCTGTAACCAGCACTGCATCGCCTCGTGGCCTTAATGTTTTATTAGTATAGTACTCCCTCCGTTCCCAAATATAAGTCTTTCTAAAGATTCCAGCAAGTGACTACTACATACGGAGCAAAATGAGTGAATCTACACTCTAAACTATGTCTACATACATCTGTATGTTGTATTCCATTTGAAATAGTATCTAAAAAGGCTTATATTTATGAACGGAGGGAGTATATGGCATTTTTATTCCAGTCGTAACGTTTTCACTATGAGGTGGGGCCGCGGTTGAGCAAACCCACCCCGCCCACCGGGCGTTGGCCGATTTTAGAATTAGAAGAGAGAAACGAGGGAGGAGAGCTAGCTGTAGCACGGACGCTATTGTCAGATGGGACTCGTGTTTATAGAATAGGAGTACTGAGCACTCGTGCCTCTTTTTTTTAGGGAAAAATTAGTCGTATGTCTAGTACCACTAGTTGGGTGCGTGCGACCTATAGCTGTCATCACTTTAGGTCTCCTTTTCGAACCGCGGCTACGCTTCACAGTACATATTATTTCACACATTTATCCTCCTATATGTACTCCTAAGCTATTTCCATGTGCTCCCATTCGCCGACATGTGGGACATAGAGCATCTGGGTCGTAGTGCATGCACGACTCGAAGCATATGCCGGGGTACTTTACATTTCAGACCTCACGAATGACATGCAAACCCCCCGCAGAAGAATAAATAAATGAATGAATTACTACAAGAAACCGGATTATTTTCGTGGAAACTGGAGCACGTTCATTAAATTTTGGACATAACACGTTTATAAAAAATGACCGGACCGAAACCAGTCTAAGGGCCTCTTTGATTTTTCCTGCAAAAAAAGGGCCTCTTTGATTTGCAGGATACTGAAAACACGGGAATGGGGAAAGTATGATGGCGATGAACAGAGACGAGGAGAACTCTAACTCAGTTAGAGGTTAGAGTTAGATTCTAACCCTGAACTAACTCTAAACCAAAGAGGTGTATGGATGGCAGGGTTAGATTGACAATAAATACTCTATCTCAATCATTTGACTACTTTGGACCCTATTTCCTGCCGGATTTGGTGGGTGCTTGGATACGTTTTAGTTCCATGACTAAAAGTAGTGGGACTAAAACTTGCTATCCTCACCCATGCTTGGATCCAAATAATAAAGAGACTAAAATCAAGTTAATGAGCATTTATTATCCTCCAGACCCTCCAATCCAGAACTCGCCTGTGTTAAAGGAGAGGAGTTAAATGAGGAGAGAGAGGACTAATCCACATTTTAGTAGGGGTACCCCTGACTAAAAAATTTTAGTCTCAAGACTAGTTTTAGCCCCCCTTTAGTCAGGGGTTCTTCGAACTCTAGCCTCTTAAAGAGACTATTTTTAGTCAGACTAAAATAAGTCCCTTGGATCCAAGCACCCTCTTGGTGTGGCCGGCTCTTCTGTGGCCTCCTCCCGCTCACAATTGACATAAACGAACCATCTATACAAATCAAGCATGCAAAACATGATAATTTTTAGTTTGTCCATACAAATGAGATATCCCACTTAAACATACAAGTCGGCAATCAAGCTTCACAAAATAAAAAAACACTTCATGAAACAAAGAATGAGCTAACTCATCACGGAAGTCATTGACGATAGGGAGGGAATCCGGAGCCCCTCACGCACCGAGGGAGGAGCTCGCCATCGTCGCTCTGGAGGAAGGCTCTGTAGAGCCCAAGCCCCTGGAACCCCTCCGAGGCCGGCCCTTGCGAGTTGAGGTCGACACCGGCATGGGTAGCAGGGCCGCTTGCTGCCGACTGGGAACTTAATCTTTGGGCCTCTAGAAATAATGCAAGCCTGTAACTAAAATACCAAGAAAGGTGAACTGAATCTTTAGGCCTCTAGAAATAATGCAAGCCTGAAACTGAAATACCTAGAAAGGTGAACTGAATCTTTGGGCCTCTAGAAATAATGCAAGCCTGAAAGTGAAATACCTAGAAAGGTGAACTGAATCTTTGGGCCTCTAGAAATAATGCAAGCCTGAAATTGAAATACCTACAAAGGTGAACTGAATCTTTGGGCCTCTAGAAATAATGCAACCCTGAAATTGAAATACCTAGAAAGGTGACCTGAATCTTTGGGCCTCTAGAAAGATTTATTACCTCCTCAAGCAGCATCAAACAATTCCATGCGTGCACCACAAATCTATACCAAGTTTGATCAGGATCTACTTTTCCAAATCAGAATTAGCGCTAGAGCAAGCAAGATCAATGATATGGCCGTGAGACAGAGAAGGAACGAACAAACTCACCCCTCTCGCGACCTCCCTGGTAGATGCGCCGCCGCCGCGCACGACAGAGGGAGAAAAACGACTGGTGAAGGGGGAGCGGGGCGACCTTCGAAGGCCGGAGGGAGAGGGCGGCCGGAGTAGGGCGGCGGAGGCCGGAAGGAGAGGGCGGCCGGAGGAGAGATAGGATGAGCGGCCCTATCGGGAACAGAGAGGAGTCGTGCGAGAGGGTGGGGAGCGATCTGGTGCGGGCAGGGGAGATTTTTTTTGTTCTCTTTTAGTGGGCCCGAGGATAACTAACCCAATTAGAACCTCTCCACTGGGCTAGTTTTTTTAGCTAGGTTAGAGCAAACTAGCTCAAACTAACCCCTCTTGTTTCGATAATTTGAGGCTATTTCAACCCAAACTAGCTCTAACTCAGGGATCCAAATAAAGAGGAGTGTTATTGTACATGCTACAGTGTGGACCGTAGCACATTGTTTTTTATGGCCATATCACCACATTGTTTTCTACTGCTGGTTCACTGGGCTACCGTGGTTCGCACTGCTGGTTCACTGGGCTGCCATGGTTCGCACTCCTCCGACCTGAGTAGTACTCTAGTATAGTACTAGTATATACCGCATCATTCTTTGCCCCTTCTTACTACTCCGACATGTGGGAGAGCCAGCATCCGGGTCGACGTGTCATGCACCAGATTAGAGCGCGGAACGGAAGGGGGGCATCACCCCGGTCGGAGCGCCAGTAATTCATGACTATAGTGAGTGGTCATATCACAAGTCTTTCCAGCAGTAACGCGCCGTCAAATCGCACAGCCCCACTCGCTCACCCTCCTCGCCTCTCTATCAAACCGCCTACCCGAAAACTGCCGTGCGTACTGCCCGGGAAAAGCCCTGCCCTCAACTTTTAACTACGCGAAAATAGTTCGAGCTTGTTCGTTCTATATAAATACAATACTTATTGTATGTTTATTCACCCGTGGGGTTGTTCAATGAATGGAGGGGCGGGGAGCACAAGTGAACAATACTGTAGTACTACTAGTAGTAAGTAGGAGTCGTAAAGTAGTCACCTTAAATAGAGAGTTTCTTTTCTTTAATGCCACGTACACAAATTGAAACGCTTGTTGTGGAGAGAAAAAAGATAATCACTCCACTATATATGGACGCAGGGGCTTGAGCGCTTGCTTTACTAGGGTTGCTCTCTTCATTCTCTCATCCTCTCCAGATATAAACAAGACAGCGGTATCCCTTAGGCCCGTGTGTGTAGAGGACTAAAAGGTGCATCGTTCACGCGATCATCGCCGCCGAGGGAGGAAACCCACAGCTGCCGGAGGGGCCCGATCCTCTGCCCGTGCCGTTCTCTCCGACACAGCGCCGGCTCGGGAGGTTCTCCGACCCTTCTTCCTCCCTGCCGTATTGTCCGCAGATCCGACCTGCCGCCGCCGACATCCCGGCGACCCTCAGGTATAAGTTCTTCGAAAGCGGCCTTGCTCTACTGCCCCAGCTCCCCACGTGTCTGCATGTGCATCTTTTTCTACTCCCATCAGCTCTTCCAAAGCCACCTAAATTTTTAGTATTATTAGAGGTAAAGCTACTTCATGCATTCGAATCTAGGGCTTTGTTCAAACAACGAAGAAAAGGGGGGAAAGTTGTAGCATGAATCTATGACTTGATTCAAAGAGGAAATAATATGGTGAAAGTAGTAGAGACCGGATACCCAACCGGTCTCTTGGTTGAAAAGGGAAATAATGGGAAAACGCAGTACAAACTGGATAAGGAACAGATCTATTATTGGTTGAAAAAAGGATAGAAAGTGGCGGCTGGTGGACAAGTCAACAGAGTATGTCCAGGATTAGATTTGCTGCCATCACATAGTAAAAGGTCTCTAGGATTAGATTTGCTGCCCTCACATAGTAAAAGGTCTCAGGATTAGATTTGCTGCCCTCACATAGTAAAAGGTCTCAGGATTAGATTTGCTGCCCTCACATAGTAAAAGTTCTCCAGGATTAGATTTGCTGCCCTCACATAGTAAAAGGTCTCCAGGATTAGATTTGTTGTCCTCACCTAGTAAAAGGTCTCCAG